>NC_141832.1:6689708-6754708 GCF_982586985.1 Callionymus lyra | reverse complement strand
CACTATCACAACACCAGAGTCAAGTACTGGACAATACTCCACATATATACTTGTTACTACACTATCACAACACCAGAGTCAAGTACTGGACAATACTCCACATATATACTTGTTACTACACTATCACAACACCAGAGTCAAGTACTGGACAATACTCCACATATATACTTGTTACTACACTATCACAACACCAGAGTCAAGTACTGGACAATACTACACATATATACTTGTTACTACACTATCACAACACCAGAGTCAAGTACTGGACAATACTACACATATATACTTGTTACTACACTATCACAACACCAGAGTCAAGTACTGGACAATACTCCACATATATACTTGTTACTACACTATCACAACACCAGAGTCAAGTACTGGACAATACTCCACATATATACTTGTTACTACACTATCACAACACCAGAGTCAAGTACTGGACAATACTCCACATATATACTTGTTACTACACTATCATAACACCAGAGTCAAGTACTGGACAATACTCCACATATATACTTGTTACTACACTATCACAACAGCAGAGTCAAGTACTGGACAATACTACACATATATATACTTGTTACTACACTATCTCAACACCAGAGTCAAGTACTGGACAATACTACACATATATACTTGTTACTACACTATAACAACACCAGAGTCAAGTACTGGACAATACTACACATGTATACTTGTTACTACACTATCACAACACCAAAGTCAAGTACTCGACAATACTACACATATATACTTGTTACTACACTATCTCAACACCAGAGTCAAGTACTGGACAATACTACACATATATACTTGTTACTACACTATCACAACACCAGAGTCAAGTACTGGACAATACTACACATGTATACTTGTTACTACACTATCACAACACCAGAGTCAAGTACTGGACAATACTCCACATATATACTTGTTACTACACTATCACAACACCAGAGTCAAGTACTGGACAATACTCCACATATATACTTGTTACTACACTATCACAACACCAGAGTCAAGTACTGGACAATACTCCACATATATACTTGTTACTACACTATCACAACACCAGAGTCAAGTACTGGACAATACTACACATATATACTTGTTACTACACTATCACAACACCAGAGTCAAGTACTGGACAATACTACACATATATACTTGTTACTACACTATCACAACACCAGAGTCAAGTACTGGACAATACTCCACATATATACTTGTTACTACACTATCACATCACCAGAGTCAAGTACTGGACAATACTCCACATATATACTTGTTACTACACTATCACAACACCAGAGTCAAGTACTGGACAATACTCCACATATATACTTGTTACTACACTATCACAACACCAGAGTCAAGTACTGGACAATACTACACATATATACTTGTTACTACACTATCACAACACCAGAGTCAAGTACTGGACAATACTACACATATATACTTGTTACTACACTATCACAACACCAGAGTCAAGTACTGGACAATACTCCACATATATACTTGTTACTACAGTATCACTGTATACAAATGAGTCGCATCAGTTCAGGTTATTTCTGGATCATGAGTCACTGACACATATTTTCTTCTCGTCCTACTTCAGTTGTTCTTCACTTCATCAAGTCAAGGTCTACAGCAGCGTCTCACACTATTGTTCAGGACCAGGAGAACCTGCTGCTCTCCATGAGGGTCAGTTCTGAGGATCTTCTCAGGGACTTTCATTGAAGGTTGTGAAGGTTCATCATGAAGCTCAGATCATGATGACGCTGCTTCAGACTCACGTCAAGATCTTCCATGTGTTCTTTAACATGGATTTGATCTCTGTGGCGCAGGAGGTGTGTGTCGCAGCCAGCCAATCAGAGCCTTGCTGTGAACCTCGGCCTCCAATCAGGCAGGACTAGTAGAACCCAGAGCCAATGAGTGTGGGAACCAACATCTGCTCCACACATGAGGAACATTTGGTTCTGATCAGAGTCTCTCTCTCTCTCCTTCAACCTCATCTCTGTTCCCGCTGCTCCGGCTCGACTGCTTCTGTCTGACTCCCGGACACTCTGGAGAAACAATGAGCTCCGGCTCGACTGCTTCTGTCTGACTCCAGGACACTCTGGAGAAACAATGAGCTCCGGCTCGACTGCTTCTGTCTGACTCCAGGACACTCTGGAGAAACAATGAGCTCCGGCTCGACTGCTTCTGTCTGACTCCGGGACACTCTGGAGAAACAATGAGCTCCGGCTCGACTGCTTCTGTCTGACTCCGGGACACTCTGGAGAAACAATGAGCTCCGGCTCGACTGCTTCTGTCTGACTCCAGGACACTCTGGAGAAACAATGAGCTCCGGCTCGACTGCTTCTGTCTGACTCCAGGACACTCTGGAGAAACAATGAGCTCTAGATCGACTGCTTCTGTCTGACTCCGGGACACTCTGGAGAAACAATGAGCTCTAGATCGACTGCTTCTGTCTGACTCCAGGACACTCTGGAGAATCGATGAGCTCCGGCTCGACTGCTTCTGTCTGACTCCAGGACACTCTGGAGAAACAATGAGCTCTAGATCAACTGCTTCTGTCTGACTCCAGGACACTCTGGAGAAACAATGAGCTCTAGATCGACTGCTTCTGTCTGACTCCAGGACACTCTGGAGAAACAATGAGCTCCGGCTCGACTGCTTCTGTCTGACTCCAGGACACTCTGGAGAAACAATGAGCTCTAGATCGACTGCTTCTGTCTGACTCCAGGACACTCTGGAGAAACGATGAGCTCCGGCTCGACTGCTTCTGTCTGACTCCAGGACACTCTGGAGAAACAATGAGCTCTAGATCGACTGCTTCTGTCTGACTCCAGGACACTCTGGAGAAACAATGAGCTCCGGCTCGACTGCTTCTGTCTGACTCCAGGACACTCTGGAGAAACAATGAGCTCCGGCTCGACTGCTTCTGTCTGACTCCAGGACACTCTGGAGAAACAATGAGCTCCGGCTCGACTGATTCTGTCTGACTCCGGGACACTCTGGAGAAACGATGAGCTCCGGCTCGATTGCTTCTGTCTGACTCCAGGACACTCTGGAGAAACAATGAGCTCCGGCTCGATTGAGGATTAAAGTATAATCTGACAGATTAACGTTTGTCTCGTTACACAACATTGTTGTCACGGTTCTGAACCGATGTCGTGAACCTGTGGTTCTGGTCCAGTCTCTGTCAGGCGTCAGAAGTAGGATGGTTGGATGAAACCGTTGGAAGAATTTGATTGAGAAATGGAAGAGAAAGTGATGGCGTTATAGGGAGGATGTAGAGGTGTAACCAACGTTTACCATCTCTGCCTCCATTCTTACCATCTCTCCCTCCATTCTTACCATCTCTCCCTCCATTCTTACCATCTCTCCCTCCATTCTTACCATCTCTCCCTCCTTTCTTACCATCTCTGCCTCCATTCTTACCATCTCTCCCTCCATTCTTACCATCTCTCCCTCCATTCTTACCATCTCTCCCTCCATTCCTACCATCTCTCCCTCCATTCCTACCATCTCTCCCTCCATTCTTACCATCTCTCCCTCCATTCCTACCATCTCTCCCTCCATTCCTACCATCTCTCCCTCCATTCTTACCATCTCTCCCTCCATTCTAACCATCTCTCCCTCCATTCTTACCATCTCTGCCTCCATTCTTACCATCTCTCCCTCCATTCTAACCATCTCTCCCTCCATTCTTACCATCTCTCCCTCCATTCTTACCATCTCTCCATCCATTCTAACCATCTCTCCATCCATTCTAACCATCTCTCCATCCATTCTTACCATCTCTCCCTCCATTCTAACCATCTCTCCATCCATTCTTACCATCTCCCCCTCCATTCTTACCATCTCTCCCTCCATTCTTACCATCTCTCGCTCCATTCTTACCATCTCTCCTTCCATTCTTACCATCTCTCCCTCCATTCTTACCATCTCTCCCTCCATTCTTACCATCTCTCCTTCCATTCTTACCATCTCTCCATCCATTCTTACCATCTCTCCCTCCATTCTTACCATCTCTCCCTCCATTCTTACCATCTCTCCCTCCATTCTTACCATCTCTCCATCCATTCTTACCATCTCTCCCTCCATTCTAACCATCTCTCCCTCCATTCTTACCATCTCTCCATCCATTCTTACCATCTCTCCATCCATTCTTACTATGAACCTCCTTTGAGCCGACAACTTATTTTTGGCGCCGCTAGATAACAAACGTCCATCAAGACAGAAGCAGCCGATGACGTTTCATTGCCTCGTTCTTCTTTCATCGTTCTCATCCCTCTCTGGACGACAACTTATTACCTCCCGCCTCCCCCGCCTCCCCCGCCTCACCCATCTGCTCTGTAATTCAATCGTGGAGGCAGCAGTGAAGACACTCATGATGTTTTGGGGAGAATGTTCTCAACATCGTCATTTTTCTCCATGAACCTCTGGATCAATACACAGACGTCGTCACGGTAACAATCTTATCGTCAACTATTATTAGACTAAAGCTCAAGTGGGTCGAGGAGGCAGCGCAGACGTCTGTCCTATCATCTGATTATATTCATGCACGTTATCGATCAAATCGATCAATTGAATATGATTTTCACGTCTTTTTGATCATAATCATGGTTTATGTTGCAATGAAGTGTGAGTAAAATTAAATGATTATATTATTATTTCAAACTACCATGAAAATCTTACCAGTATTTGTTCATATTTGTGTTACAATTAAACTTCCGGCCTCTAGACAGCAGCAGTTGTTACGTCCTCCACAGCTCAAGGAAGAATGATGACTGAGGACAAGAGGATACCGTGACTCCAGCAGCTTTTAAAGCTGATGTTTGGACATATTTTGGTTTGAAAACAAATGAAAGTAGTTACGACTTCGTCAAGAGTCATGTGGTCTGTAAATACTACAACACCAGAGTCAAGTACTGGACAATACTACACATATATACTTGTTACTACACTATCACAACACCAGAGTCAAGTACTGGACAATACTACACATATATACTTGTTACTACACTATCACAACACCACAGTCAAGTACTGGACAATACTACACATATATACTTGTTACTACACTATCACAACACCAGAGTCAAGTACTGGACAATACTACACATATATACTTGTTACTACACTATCACAACACCAGAGTGAAGTACTGGACAATACTACACATATATACTTGTACTACACCATCACAACACCAGAGTCAAGTACTGGACAATACTACACATATATACTAGTTACTACACTATCACAACACCAGAGTCAAGTACTGGACAATACTACACATATATACTAGTTACTACACTATCACAACACCAGAGTCAAGTAATGGACAATACTACACATATATACTTGTTACTACACTATCACAACACCAGAGTCAAGTACTGGACAATACTACACATATATACTTGTTACTACACTATCACAACACCAGAGTCAAGTACTGGACAATACTACACATATATACTAGTTACTACACTATCACAACACCAGAGTCAAGTACTGGACAATACTACACATATATACTTGTTACTACACTATCACAACACCACAGTCAAGTACTGGACAATACTACACATATATACTTGTTACTACACTATCACAACACCAGAGTCAAGTACTGGACAATACTACACATATATACTTGTTACTACACTATCACAACACCAGCGTCAAGTACTGGACAATACTACACATATATACTTGTTACTACACTATCACAACACCAGAGTCAAGTACTGGACAATACTACACATATATACTTGTTACTACACTATCACAACACCAGAGTCAAGTACTGGACAATACTGCATATATATACTTGTTACTACACTATCACAACACCAGAGTCAAGTACTGGACAATACTACACATATATACTTGTTACTACACCATCACAACACCAGAGTCAAGTACTGGACAATACTACACATATATACTTGTTACTACACTATCATTATATATAAATCACATCAGATGACTGAGAGGTTTTTCTCACGACTGTGACGTTCACACTTAACTGTTTGTCATCCAGAGTCAAACACAAGACGTGTGTGTGTTTGTCTTTGTCGTTGTGTGGACGGAGGTGAGTGTGTGTGTGGGTGATGGAAAGATCACTCTGCCGTGTTTGTCTGTGTTAACATGTGTGTGTGTGTAATAGGTTTGGCAGAGGTTGCGACTCATCACCTCAGGCAACACACACACACACACACACACACACACACACACACACACACACACACACACACACACACTCACACACACACATCCATCTGGAAACATCTGTAGCTTGACCATCAGCTTGCTGTCACTTAACAGGCCTGTTGCACACACAAGGTTAGGTAAACGTGTGTGTGTGTGTGTGTGTACTTGCAGTAGACCTTGAGTGTGACCCGAGGTGTGTGTTTGGTAATGGGTTGTGTGTGTGTGTGTAAGCCTCTGATGGCTGTTAGTTGTTTACATGCAACTTTGTCTTCTTGTGAGCGATGCACTCCACATCCCCCACCACTCGTCTCTGTTGGCAGGAGAGCGAGCGAGGATTCGTTCACGCCACTGAACATCCACAAAGAAGAAGAGCAGCAGCTTCACAGGCGTCCACGCTGGAGAAAAGGTTTTTGCCAGAATCTGAACTAAAAACATCTTTGCAGCGGGTTTCAGGAATACATATAATCAAATCAACAAATGTTGATAAACTTTCATGATCCTGCATCAACATTTGACTTCAGGCCTCTAGAGGGCAAGAATGATGACTGAGGACGAGAGGATACAGTGAGTCCAGCAGCTTTTAAAGCTGATGTTTGAACATATTTGGATTTGAAAACAAACTATGACAACATGAACCATGTGTGTCTCACAATGACAACATGAACAATATGAAGAAGAAGGTGAAGAACAATATGAAGAAGAAGATGAAGAACAATATGAAGAAGACGGTGAAGAACAAAATGAAGAAGAATATGAAGGACAATATGAAGAAGATGAAGAACATTATGAAGAAGAAGATGAAGAACAATATGAAGAAGACGGTGAAGAACAATATGAAGAAGAAGATGAAGAACAATATGAAGAAGATGAAGAACAATATGAAGAAGAAGATGAAGAACAATATGAAGAAGAAGATTAAGAACAATATGAAGAAGATGAAGAACAATATGAAGAAGACGGTGAAGAACAATATAAAGAAGAAGATTAAGAACAATATGAAGAAGACGGTGAAGAGCAATATGAAGAAGAAGATGAAGAACAATATGAAGAAGATGAAGAACAATATGAAGAAGAAGGTGAAGATTAATATAAAGAAGAAGATGAAGAACAATATGAAGAAGAAGGTGAAGAACAATATGGAGAAGAAGATGAAGAACAATATGAATAAGAAGCTGAAGAACAATATGAAGAAGATGAAGAACAATATGGAGAAGAAGATTAAGAACAATATGGAGAAGATGAAGAACAATATGAAGAAGAAGGTGAAGAACAATATAAAGAAGAAGATGAAGAACAATATAAAGAATAAGATGAAGAACAATATAAAGAAGATGAAGAACAATATGAAGAAGAAGATGATGAACAATGTGAAGAAGATGAAGATAAATATGAAGAAGAAGATGAAGAACAATATGAAGAAGATGAAGAACAATGTGAAGAAGAAGATGAAGAACAATATGAAAAAGAAGATTAAGAACAATATGAAGAAGATGAAGAACAATATGAAGAAGAAGATGAAGAACAATATGAAGAAGAGGAAGAACAATATGAAGAAGAAGATGAAGAACAATATGAAGAAGATGAAGAACAATATGAAGAAGATGAAGAACAGTATGAAGAAGATGAAGAACAATATGAAAGAAGAAGAAGCACAACAGGAACAAGGAGGAAAAAAAAGACTAACAAGAAGATGTAGAACAAGAAGAAAAAGAACAAGAAGGAAAAGAAGATGACAAACTTGAACATTAGATAAAGAGCTACAACTCTTTCGCATCCACCATTTTGACTCTCCACTATCCTTAGACCTTTTCCTCCTGACGCGAGTGGAGACACACACGATCGCTCAAGATAACATGACCTTGAAAACAGTTGAGAGAAGAAGAAGTGATGGAGGACGAGCAGCAGTGAAGGTCAGAGAAGAAGAAGTGATGGAGGACGCGCAGCTGAACTGGGTCGAGACATGAATCATCAGGTCAGAGCTCACATGCGGGTGCCTCGTGCTGACCCGCGACCATGTTGTGACCCACATGTACCCTTCAGTGAGTGGTCGTAATCTTACGGACACATCAACGACTGGGATTGAACCAGCAACCTTCATTCAACTTCACCTCCTGAACCAGAACCACAGAAGAAGATTTGACGTCCGTGTCAATAAAGTTGTATTCAAGTTTCATGAGCTAAAAATGCTACATTGCTCTTCTGTCTGTGTCAATAAAGTTTTATTCAAGTTTCATGAGCTAAATGCTACGTTGCTCTTCTGTCTGTGTCAATAAAGTTGTATACAAGTTTCATGAGCTAAAATGCTATGTTGCTCTTCTGTCTGTGTCAATAAAGTTGTATTCAAGTTTGAAGAGCTAAAATGCTACATTGCTCTTCTGTCTGTGTCAATAAAGTTGTAATCAATTTTCATGAGCTAAAATGCTATGTTGCTCTTCTGTCTGTGTCAATAAAGTTGTAAATGAACTTATAAAACAAACTAATACTAACTAATAACATGTCAAAGATGTTCTTCAAGACCAGAAGAATCGAGGAATGATGACGACAAAATACGAAAACGTTAACTTGACGTTTGTTAGCAACATGCTAGCATGCTAACACGTTATGATGCATCGACGATCGCAGTGACTTGTGTGTCACGTCAACAAACATGTGACTCACGTGTTCTTTGACCTTCTTGACCTCAGACTGACTTATGATGAACAACTGATTGATATCATGAACGTATAAAGTATTTGACACGCAGGATTGTGTGTTTCTTCTCTACACACAAGTGTAACTAACATCTCACTTCACTGCCCACACACTCTCAGTGGGCAGCGAACGCACAACATCGACTCAACGCACAAACACCAGAGACACCAGAGCCATGATGAACATCTTCTCTGGCATCCACTGCTCAGGTCTTACACACACACACACACTCCTATAACTCAGGTCTATAACACACACACACACACACACACATATAACACACATATGTCTATAACACACACACGTATAACAGCCACACACACATGTCTATAACACACACACACACATACACATGTCTATAATACACACACACGTCTATAACACACATACACATGTCTATAACACACACACATGTCTATAACACACACACACGTATAACACACACACACATATAACACACATATGTCTATAACACACACAGTATAACATGCACACACACACACATCTATAACACACACACACTAGTGTTACACACACACACACATGTCTATAACACACACGCATATAACACACGTCTCTAACACAAGCACACAATACACGCATATAACACACGTCTATATTACACATACGTCTATAACACACACGCATATAATACACACACACGCATATAACACACGTCTATATAACACACACACACGTCTATAACACACACGCATATAATACACACACACGCATATAACACACGTCTATATAACACACACACGTCTATAACACACACGCATATAATACACACACACGCATATAACACACGTCTATATAACACACACACGTCTATAACACACACGCATATAATACACACACACGCATATATCACACGTCTATATTACACACACACGTCTATAACACACACGCATATAATACACACACACGCATATAACACACGTCTATATTACACACACACGCATATAATACACACACACGCATATAACACACGTCTATATTACACACACACGTCTATAACACACACGCATATAATACACACACACGCATATAACACACGTCTATATTACACACACGTCTATAACACACACGCATATAATACACACACACGCATATAACACACGTCTATATCACACACACACGTCTATAACACACACGCATATAATACACACACGCATAGAACACACGTCTATATTACACACACACGTCTATAACACACACGCATATAATACACACACGCATAGAACACACGTCTATATTACACACACACACGCATATAATACACACACACGTCTATAACAGACACACGCATAGAACACACGTCTTTAATACACACACGCATATAACACACACACGTATATATCACACGTCTATATTACACACACGCATATAACACACACACGTCTATATGACACACACGTCTCTAACACACACACGCGCGTCTCTAACACACACACCCAGATGTGTGTGCTGCAGTGAGCTGTCAGTCTCTCGTCACACACTAATCTGACGGACGCACACACGCACGCACGCACGGACCCACAACAACACACACACACTCACTGTTCTTCCCGGGCCTCTGCAGCAGCTTCTGCACGGTGAGCAGGTCCTCGGTCTTCACCGCCTGCAGCAGCTCCTGGTCCTTCCCCATCTTCCTACAGCATCACTGCCGCTCAGGGTGCGTCCTCCGCGGCCACGATCCTGAGGTGGACCTACACCTCCATGAGAGGGGGGTCCCCGTCAGTGCGACAGTGAGGGGTGCTGGGGGCGCGAGGTTCCGCCGCGGGAGCGAGCAAAGGCAGCTCTCGCGCGCGAGGCTCAGCGGAGGTTGATGGTTCGAGTCTCGACGTCAACAGAAGCTCGCGCTGCCGCAGCCATCGCTCCGCGTGCACTGACGCTGCCCGAGGAGTGCGCGTGCTCGCGGCTCCGTGTCCGCGCGAGGGCAGCAGCGAGGCGGCGCGTGCACGCGCCCGCAGCTGGACGAGAGCGCGCATGGCGACGGACGGCTCGTGCTCGGGGAGGAGGGGGTTAAGCCCCGCCCCCCTCTGTCTTCAATCGATGATTTCAGCAGAAACATAAACACGTCACGAAAACACAAACACACACATGTTGAAGAAAAGAACGAGTTGAAATGATGATGGTTGAAATATATATTGCATTTTGTGTGTTTTTTACAAGAATGTGTGTATAAAAGTGTATACACAAATATGTAGAAAGTGTGTGTATACATGTGTGTGAGTGTGTATATAAGTATGTGTGAGAGTGAATATATTCTTCACTAGTACTTTATATATACACTGTATATACACAGTATAAATATAAATGTGTGTAGAAGTGTGTATGTAAATGTGTGTGTGTATAAGTGTATATATACTGTATATATACATATATAAATGTCCATACAAGAGCATGTATATAAATGTGTGTGTATACATGTGTGTGCGTGTATACGTGAGTGTGTGTAAGTAAGTAAGTAAGTAAGTAATATTTATTTATATAGCGCTTTTCGAGACCAGGGTCACAAAGCGCTTAAACAATCAAAACATATACATGAGTGTGTGTATGTATAGATGAGTGTGTGTGTGTATACGTGTGTGTGTGTGTGTGTACATGAGTGTGTGTGTGTGTATACGTGTGTGTGTGTGTGTGTACATGAGTGTGTGTGTGTATACGTGTGTGTGTGTGTGTGTACATGAGTGTGTGTGTGTGTATACGTGTGTGTGTGTGTGTGTGTGTACATGAGTGTGTGTGTATACGTGTGTGTGTGTGGGCAGTGATGCTCTCAACCTCCTCCACAGTGACTTATGTAACAGAGTAAAGAGTCTATTTTTAATTCTTGCTGCTGAAGCTTCACTAGTTTCTACTGTAGTGTCGTCATCAACAAGTGAACCTCCCGTCACCTTAGACCCCGTCTCTCCTCTTCACGACAGTTTGTGACCCACATTTGGTTTGAGGAACAAGAGCCGAATCAATGTCCAGGAACAAAACTTTGAATAAAAAACAAGAATTTTCTCTGAAACGTTTGTTTTAAATCGACTGATAAATCGATCATATTTTATTGATCCAAACACTGAAGAACCTTCAGAACGAAAAGCAGTTTTTCATGTTTATTCATATTAGTGCTGAAAATAAATACAAAACATTTTCTGGAACCAAGTCGTGACAAAGACCTGCTTCAGTCAAAGTTCGCCGTCGAACAAATTCACCGTCGACGCTTCGACGCGTCCAGCAAACGTTCTTTTCCTGGAGTGAACACCAGGGGGCGCCGTGGCGTCACAAGATGGCACGAGTCGAACGAGTGCGTGGCGTCGTGAGATGATGGATATGACGCGTGATCAGCGTCCACACACACATGCATGTACACACACATTCACACACGCACACACACGACACTAAACTAGTGGAGTCGGAGAAAGAAGGGATGACGAAAAGTTAGTCCCGGCGACAGAAGAAGCTCCACCTGTGGCGGGTGGAGGCGAGTGTGTGCGCGAGAGCCCGCGGCGTCAGTCGTCCACGCCGATGTTCCTGAACAGGTAGGACATGGACTCGCCGTTGTGGATGCGGCGGATGGCCTCGGACAGGATCATGCTGATGTCCACCGTCTTGATCTTCGGACACTGGAGCTTCTGCAGCTCGTGAGGGATCGTGTTGGTCACGACCACCTGCGGGCAAGATGGCCGACACGGTCAGTGACCTTATAGGGTCGTGGACGAGTTTCTTTATTTTTTATGAACGAGTCAATGGCTTTTATGTTGGAAAGTTTAAAAAAGAAACAAATTAAAACTAGTGTCTCATGATTGGCTGAAAGTTTAATCAGTAGCTCTGAGCTCTGTTGGTTTAGTCTGGAGACTCTATTATAACATTTATATATAACATTTAATCTTGAATTAAAATACTATGAATGAACTTGTATTAGTTTAAGTGACGGATCAACAGCACCTCATCGATGGCCGACTCCTCGATGAACCTCGGGGCGTCTGACGACAGGATCCCGTGCGTCGCCATGACGAAGATCTTATACGCGCCTCGTTCTTTCAACGTCTCTGCAGCAGCTAAGAAGCTGTCGACGTCGTCGATGATGTCATCCTGCCACGATATACAGAGATAGTATAGTAACAAGTATATATGTGTAGTATTGTCCAGTACTTGACTCTGGTGTTGTGATAGTGTAGTAACAAGTATATATGTGGAGTATTGTCCAGTACTTGACTCTGGTGTTGTGATAGTGTAGTAACTAGTATATATGTGTAGTATTGTCCAGTACTTGACTCTGGTGTTGTGATAGTGTAGTAACAAATATATATGTGTAGTATTGTCCAGTACTTGACTCTGGTGTTGTGATAGTGTAGTAACAAGTATATATGTGTAGTATTGTCCAGTACTTGACTCTGGTGTTGTGATAGTGTATTAACAAGTGTATATGTGTAGTATTGTCCAGTACTTGACTCTGGTGTTGTGATAGTGTAGTAACAAGTATACATGTGTAGTATTGTCCAGTACTTGACTCTGGTGTTGTGATAGTGTAGTAACAAGTATATATGTGTAGTATTGTCCAGTACTTGACTCTAGTGTTGTGATAGTGTAGTAACAAGTGTATATGTGTAGTATTGTCCAGTACTTGACTCTGGTGTTGTGATAGTGTAGTAACAAGTATACATGTGTAGTATTGTCCAGTACTTGACTCTGTTGTTGTGATAGTGTAGTAACAAGTATATATGTGTAGTATTGTCCAGTACTTGACTCTGGTGTTGTGATGGTGTAGTAACAAGTATTTATGTGTAGTATTGTCCAGTACTTGACTCTGGTGTTGTGATAGTGTAGTAACAAGTATATATGTGGAGTATTGTCCAGTACTTGACTCTGGTGTTGTGATAGTGTAGTAACAAGTATATATGTGTAGTATTGTCCAGTACTTGACTCTGGTGTTGTGATAGTGTAGTAACAGGTATATATGTGGAGTATTGTCCAGTACTTGACTCTGGTGTTGTGATAGTGTAGTAACAAGTATATACAGTATGTGTAGTATTGTCCAGTACTTGACTCTGGTGTTGTGATAGTGTAGTAACAAGTATATATGTGGAGTATTGTCCAGTACTTGACTCTGGTGTTGTGATAGTGTAGTAACAAGTATATATGTGTAGTATTGTCCAGTACTTGACTCTGGTGTTGTGATAGTGTAGTAACAGGTATATATGTGGAGTATTGTCCAGTACTTGACTCTGGTGTTGTGATAGTGTAGTAACAAGTATATACAGTATGTGTAGTATTGTCCAGTACTTGACTCTGGTGTTGTGATAGTGTAGTAACAAGTATATATGTGGAGTATTGTCCAGTACTTGACTCTGGTGTTGTGATAATGTAGTAACAAGTATATATGTGTAGTATTGTCCAGTACTTGACTCTGGTGTTGTGATAGTGTAGTAACAAGTATATATGTGGAGTATTGTCCAGTACTTGACTCTGGTGTTGTGATAGTGTAGTAACAAGTATATATGTGTAGTATTGTCCAGTACTTGACTCTGGTGTTGTAGTATTTACAGACCACATGACTCTTGACGAAGTCGTAACTACTTTCATTTGCTTTCAAACCAAAATATGTCCAAACATCAGCTTTAAAAGCTGCTGGACTCACTGTATCCTCTCGTCCTCATGGCGGGGATCATTTCATAGTTTGTAATGCTGCCATCAAGTGGCCAGTACTTTAAATGCAACACAAACATGAAAAAACTTAATGACTCACATGTTAAAATCTAATTACTTTACAAAGATTTTTTAAATAAATCCTTAAACTACGAAGATAAAATACAATCTACTTCAAATGAGCGTCAACATCAACACTTGTTGCCGTGGTAACTCACCACGATGATGGCGATGCGTCCGCCCACGTCTCCCACCACCGTGATGGGCGGCTTCTCTTTGGGGATCAGCACTGGGGACAGACCAGACACCTTCAGCAGCGGCTCCGCGCCTCACAACACACCGGCTCTTACGAGGGATCTCCATGCTGGGGTGGATGGCGCCGCTGGTCTTGACGGCGGGCGGCGAGTGGCGCCCGTCCACCTGGTCCGACTCGGCGTCCTGGGCCTCTCCGTGGATGACGGCGATTCCCAGACGCAGACGCTCGGCGAAGGACTGGGCCCTGGAAGAGCAGGAGGTCAGCGGCGAGGACCACGAGCGACACCTCGAACCACCTTTTGGCAGAAGCTGGAGATTTGGCGACGATCACGGCGTTCCTGTAGTCGGGGATCTGAGGGGGGGGGGGGGGGGGGGGTCAGAGTGAGGCAGGAAGTGCTTCGGGGGGGGCGTCGCGAGGACTCACCTCTTCTTGGATGTACTGCAGCAGGAAGGGCGACGCCCTCAGGTTGTCCACAGGGATGTTGAAGAAGCCCTGGATCTCCTTCTGGTGCAGGTCCATGGTGATCAGGTGAGTTAGACCTGCAGGTGGGAGAACGGCATCATGGGAGTTCAGTGTTGGCACCACAGGTGAGGTGGGTGTTGACATTAGTCAAGTTCTGAAGCGTCAACGTTGATGTTCCCTCGTCAACATGTTCTCCTGTGAGTCACACGTCACACAGGTGAGCTGAGCCAGGAGACACGTACCAGCCTTGCACATCATGGAGGCGATGAGCTTGGACACGATGGAGCCTCTCTTCCTCATCTTGCACTGCTTGCTGTAGGGGAAGTAGGGCAGCACGCCCGTGATGCTCTTGGCGCAGGACGTCCTGCAGGCGTAGACCATGATCAGCATCTCCATGATGGTGGTGTTCACGTCCCTGACACACACACACACACACACACACACACACACAGCAGGTCACACCAGGAACAAGCTTCTCTTGCCTCAGTCTTACTTGGACACGGTTTGGATGATGAAAACATCTTTGCCTCGCACCGACTCCTGGATCTGCACCCGCGTTTCTATGGAAACCATGAGCATAAGGTTTGTCTTTGGTGCAGTGAACACTTGAATCATTCATCCGTGTGAGTATTGTTGGATTACATTTGAGTACTGTTGGATTACATTTGAGTACTGTTGGATTACATTTGAGTATTGTTGGATTCTAGTGGAAAATTGTTGGATTATAGTTGAAAATCTGTGATTATAGTTGAGTATTGTTGGATTATAGTTGAGTATTGTTGGATTCTATTTGAAAATTGTTTGATTATAGTTGAGTATTGTTGGATTATAGTTGAAAATTGTTTGATCGTTTCATTTATCAACACTGAAAGTCTGATGATGCAACTTCCTGCAGACACATGGGTCAGAGGTCAGCTCACCTCTGTTGGGAAAATTGTTTGATTATAGTTGAGTATTGTTGGATTATAGTTGAGTATTGTTGGAATTATAGTTGAGTATTGTTGGATTATAGTTGAAAATTTGTGGTTATAGTTGAGTATTGTTGGAATTATAGTTGAGTATTGTTGGATTATAGTTGAAAATTGTTTGATCGTTTCATTTATCAACACTGAAAGTCTGATGATGCAACTTCCTGCAGACACATGGGTCAGAGGTCAGCTCACCTCTGTTGGGAAAATTGTTTGATTATAGTTGAGTATTGTTGGATTAGAGTTGAGTATTGTTGGAATTATAGTTGAGTATTGTTGGAATTATAGTTGAGTATTGTTGGAATTATAGTTGAGTATTGTTGGATTATAGTGGAGTATTGTTGGATTATAGTGGAGTATTGTTGGATTATAGTGGAGTATTGTTGGATTATAGTGGAGTATTGTTGGATTATAGTGGAGTATTGTTGGATTATAGTTGAGTATTGTTGGATTATAGTGGAGTATTGTTGGATTATAGTGGGGTATTGTTGGATTATAGTTGAGTATTGTTGGATTATAGTGGAGTATTGTTGGATTATAGTGGAGTATTGTTGGATTATAGTTGAGTATTGTTGGATTATAGTGGAGTATTGTTGGATTATAGTTGAGTATTGTTGGATTATAGTTGAGTATTGTTGGATTCTATTTGAAAATTGTTGGATTATAGTTGAGTATTGTTGGGTTATAGTTGAGTATTGTTGGATTATATTTGAAAATTGTTTGATTATAGTGGAGTATTGTTGGATTATAGTTGAGTATTGTTGGATTCTATTTGAAAATTGTTTGATTATAGTGGAGTATTGTTGGATTATAGTTGAGTATTGTTGGAATTATAGTTGAGTATTGTTGGATTCTATTTGAAAATTGTTTGATTATAGTGGAGTATTGTTGGATTATAGTTGAGTATTGTTGGAATTATAGTTGAGTATTGTTGGATTATAGTTGAAAATTGTTTGATCGTTTCATTTACCAACACTGAAAGTCTGATGATGCAACTTCCTGCAGACACATGGGTCAGAGGTCAGCTCACCTCTGTTGGCCTCCTGATACACCTGCACCTTCCCGAGCTCCACCCCGAGCCTCCTGGGAGAAGATTGGACTCGTTTACATGACGAGCGTCAGAATGTTGTCACACAAACACTGTCACTCATCCCTGAAGGAGTCCGTGTGGAAATCCAGTTCAAACATATCATTTCTAAAGACGTGTTTTAAAAACATTACACATTATATTTGTAAACATTTCTCCTCAGTTCCCATGATGCAGTTCAAAGAAACAACCAGTGATGCTTGAAGTCAGATTTAACTACAATAACATATTTAACATTCATTATATTTCACTGACTTTGATGTATTGACATCTTTCACTTTGACTTGTTTTCTCAGGTTTTATTCGTTGATTTGATTCACGTCATCTTGACAACAATCATGTTCTTAATGTGTCGTATCTTTGTTTTCTGCTCATATTTGAAGCTGCTTTATTATTATGACAACTATAACACACATCAGTCTGAACACATGTAAAAGTGACGACACGTGACCACACAAGGTGACAACGACGCATGACGAAACATGATGATGACACATGAAATCACATGAAGACACATGATGACACATGATGACACATGATGACACGACGGCGCACGAAGACACACGACGGCACACGAAGACACGGCAGCGCACGAAGACACACGACGGCGCACGAAGACACACGACGGCACACGAAGACACACGACGGCGCACGAAGACACACGACGGCGCACGAAGACACGGCAGCGCACGAAGACACGGCAGCGCACGAAGACACGGCAGCGCACGAAGACACACGACGGCGCACGAAGACACGGCAGCGCACGAAGACACACGACGGCGCACGAAGACACGGCAGCGCACGAAGACACGGCAGCGCACGAAGACACACGACGGCACACGAAGACACGGCAGCGCACGAAGACACACGACGGCACACGAAGACACACGACGGCGCACGAAGACACACGACGGCGCACGAAGACACGGCAGCGCACGAAGACACGGCAGCACACGAAGACACGGCAGCGCACGAAGACACACGACGGCACACGAAGACACACGACGGCACACGAAGACACACGACGGCACACGAAGACACACGACGGCACACGAAGACACACGACGGCACACGAAGACACACGACGGCACACGAAGACACACGAAGACACGGCAGCGCACGAAGACACACGACGGCACACGAAGACACACGAAGACACGGCAGCGCACGAAGACACACGACGGCACACGAAGACACGGCAGCGCACGAAGACACACGAAGACACACGACGGCACACGAAGACACGGCAGCGCACGAAGACACACGACGGCGCACGAAGACACACGACGGCGCACGAAGACACGGCAGCACACGAAGACACACGACGGCGCACGAAGACACACGACGGCGCACGAAGACACACGACGGCGCACGAAGACACACGACGGCGCACGAAGACACGGCAGCGCACGAAGACACACGACGGCGCACGAAGACACACGACGGCGCACGAAGACACGGCAGCGCACGAAGACACACGAAGACACACGACGGCACACGAAGACACGGCAGCGCACGAAGACACGGCAGCGCACGAAGACACACGACGGCGCACGAAGACACACGACGGCGCACGAAGACACACGACGGCGCACAAAGACACACGACGGCGCACGAAGACACGGCAGCGCACGAAGACACACGACGGCGCACGAAGACACGGCAGCGCACAAAGACACACGACGGCGCACGAAGACACGGCAGCGCACGAAGACACACGACGGCGCACGAAGACACGGCAGCACACGAAGACACACGGCAGCACACGAAGACACACGACGGCACACGAAGACACACTCTCGAAAAGCGCTTTATAAATAAATATTACTTACTTACACAACGGCACACGAAGGCAAACGAAGACACATGACGGCACATGAAGACACGGCGGCACATGAAGACACGGCGGCACAAAGACACACGACGGCACACGAAGACACACGACGGCACACGAAGACACACGACGGCACATGAAGACACACAACGGCACATGACGGCACACGAAGACACGGCGGCACGAAGACACATGAAGACACACGACGGCACATGACCGCACACGAAGACACATGACGGCACATGAAGACACGGCGGCACACGAAGACACGGCGGCACACGAAGACACGGCGGCACAAAGACACACGACGGCACATGAAGACACACGACGGCACATGAAGACACACGACGGCACATGAACCCACGGCGGCACGACGACACAACGACACATGGTGATAACACAACGACACACGGTGATAACAAAACGACACACGAAGGCACACGAAGACACATGGTGATAACACAACGACACACGAAGGCACACGAAGACACAACGACACACGAAGACACATGGTGATAACACAACGACACATGAAGACACGACGACACATGACGAGGCGGGTTCAGAACTGTTCATCACACACACACACACACACACACACGTTAGTCCACAAACATGCGTCCAACACAGTTGTGTCTGCAGCAACAATTCTTGATCTTGATATCAAAGTGTCTAAAGTGACATAAACTGACTTTGATCTACAGTCGACAGTAGTTGAAGAACCTTCACACACACAAACTCACTCGTTGAAGAACCTGCACACTCTCACTCACTCCCACTCTCTCGTTGAAGAACCTTCACACACACAAACTCACTCGTTGAAGAACCTGCACACTCTCACTCACTCTCTCTCACTCACTCGTTGAAGAACCTTCACACACACACACACTCACTCGTTGAAGAACCTGCACACTCTCACTCACTCTCACTCACTCGTTGAAGAACCTACACACACACATACTCACTCACTCGTTGAAGAACCTTCAAACACACACACACTCACTCACTCGTTGAAGAACCTTCACACACACACACTCACTCACTCGTTGAAGAACCTTCACACACACACACACTCACTCACTCGTTGAAGAACCTGCACACACACACACTCGTTGAAGAACCTGCACACACACACACTCACTCGTTGAAGAACCTTCACACACACACACTCACTCACTCGTTGAAGAACCTTCACACACACACACACTCACTCACTCGTTGAAGAACCTGCACACACACACACTCACTCGTTGAAGAACCTGCACACACACATACTCACTCGTTGAAGAACCTGCACACACACTCATACTCACTCCGAGATCCTCTTCCCCAGCTCGCGGCTGGCCGGGTGAGAGTTGGCCGTGAAGATGACGAGGCCTCCCTTGGTGTGGTTCATGTCTGGGGGGGTCCGACCGCTGCTGTCCCCACACTCTGGCAGTGGATCCCTCGGCACCCACGCTGCGCTGAGCCCGTCCTGAGCGGGAAGTGGCGTCGCAGGTTCAGAGACATGTTGACATTCACAACAGGTGTGTGTACTTCTACACACTCAGCCGGTGCAGCAACAACACACTAGTTTTACGTGAACATTTGTCGTTTAACTAACAACTTCACAGGAGAAACAGAGAAATAGAAGTAAATAAAATAAAAAAAACTCAAGGTTTCACTGCAGAGAAACAAATGTTTGATTGACATGAAGTGACAAGTTTGTCGGAGAAACTGATGAAGTCACGGTGAGTTCAGGGACCAATAACAATAATACACTCAAGGACAGTTTAATTGTATTATTGTTATTATAATACGAGCAGAGTTCTGTCCACCGCAGTGAGAACCTTTGATGAAAACATATCAAGTGTTTAAAAACTTCCCGCCGCCATGTTTGTAGTTTCCATCAACACAAGCTACAACAGGAGCAACTACAGGAAATTCAACACAGTTTGAACAGGTGAGTTTTCAGTGTTATTGTGTATTTGATCATTTCAAAGGTTCAACAAATGTTATTTTTTTGTTCATGTTGTTTTGTTCTTAAATGCATGTAAAACTACAACATGTCATATGTTCTGATGCTTTAATAAATAAGACAATAACGCATTTAAAAAACGTTATAACAAAACCAAACACTCAACATTAACTCAAACAAATTGACACTTTACATCAATAGGATTTATATCATTTTTAAGACAAGTTCAAGTCCACGCAGACAACTTTATTCGCATGTTTTTAATAATATTGTGATTTAAAATGACGTCCTGACGCGCGACCGCTCGAGGATGCTAACGATGAGCCTGATGCTAAAGCGTTTCACGGTTATTTGACACACAATAACAAATCATCTAGTGTCGAGTTAGGACGATACATACGAGTGACTTCAATATAAGATAAAATAATCTTTAAATGTTTTTTCAATTGGGGTTAATTGTCGGGTGTTAGCATGTAGCACGCTGAGATAGCGTTAGCTCGGCTCGGAACTCACGCGATAACTCGTGCGCACTAACAAAGCTCGAGAACGAGGGACGAGGTCGCGCTGAGACGCTTCTCTGTGACGAAGATAAACGAAGATAAATGAAGATAAATGGACGAACTCACCAGTTTTGTGACGTAAGTGACGATCTGAAGGCGACAGTTTTATCGAAGTCGGTTCAGCGTTTTTCAACCTGTTCCATCTGTCCGTGGCAGGCACGAGTCACTCCCGAAGGATTTCTGCCAGAAGGAACTACTCTGGAGCTGCGCTCAGGACACAAGTCGAGCCGAAACCATTCAACCCTGAATCGAATAAACAATGGATCATCGGTCGCAGTAGGTCTCATTAAGAACACTTTATCTGGCAAAACAAGATTAACAAAGCGATACAAACGGGAGCCGACAAGGAACTTCTGCGAGAAATAATCCGGATGAGAATCAGGCCCTAATTGGACGCGTTCCGTTAGAAGTGACGTCACTCTCTCAACCAATCACAGTGCGAGTCTGTTTAGTTCTGCGATCTAGAATCAACCGCCAGATGTCGCTAGATTACACATCATTCACACTCAAACACAGATGATTTAGATTCAAGGGACACATTATCTGACATTATTTCATCACATATTTTAGTTTTGAAACAGAAAACCCTCCATTATATCTTAACCTAGCGAGTAGGTTGCTGGTTCGCTTCCCTTTTCCCCACGCGTGCTCGTGTTTCCTCCCACAATCCAGAGTATCTGAACCGATCGCTGTGTAAAGGTGCGAACAAACACGTGACACACTGTCGTCTCTTCAACATATTCCATGTTTATTTCTTTATTCTGGGACGAACAAGATGGCGTCGACCTCCTGCTCTCGAGACCCTTCTCTTTATTCTGGGACGAACAAGATGGCGTCGACCCGGCGTCCTGCTCTCGAGACCCTTCTCTTCCTCCAACATAGATCAGTTTATTTAAAAAAAACAAAGTCTGCTCCAACAGAAAACGACGCTGTGAGATTTTGACGGAGCAACAAAAGTAACATTTCATCAGTCGTTCGTTTCGCCTCCAGTTCTGACTCCAGGTTTCGAAAGCGTGAGATTGTGTTTCCATGGCGACACACGGCGTCCCACCCTGAGCTTTGGACGCTAACTTGAGGCAGAAGAGGCGACCCATCTACGGCGGCGGTAAGCAAAAGGCACTAGCGCCCTCTATGGAAACATCAGCTATGAGCGGGGAAAGCGTGAGGATGAACGGGAAGGGCGTCGAACCTACAACCCGTCACAGGTGTCGGTGCTACAATCGTTCTCCGAAACCTAGATTGTCTAATTTGAAGAAGAACTCGCTTCGACTCGTCGTCGATACTTTTGAGTTTACATCGAATGAAAACAAGGTGTTAGTCGGTCGCTCGGATCAAAGTGTTGAAAAAGTATTGCGTTGACGTGGAAATGGTTCGTAAAGAACGATGTTTTCATGCGACGACTGAGGTGAAGGAATGTTTAGGTAGTTTCCCGGCGGACGTCCGCGGCGAGCTAGCATCGCAAAGGCTTGGTACAGGCAGCAGCAGCAGCATAAGAACAAGGCAACGACTCTTGTTACGTCCGAATGAAAAAGAATGAGCGGTCGATTGTTTATGGCTCGTTTTCCCTGACACAAGCGTGTGACGTTGTGTTGCGAGTGACACGTTTAACAACACAATCGGTCGTGGACTAACAGTGTCTGGAAAACACACGTTTGGCTCAACACTTGCCTGTAAATATTGAAAAATACTGTTTTTAATTCCGGCTGAAGTGGGTGTAAATGCAACTTCACTGAAGTGTCGTTAGCGTGTCTAGCTTAGCTCAATCATATTGTTGGACAGGTGGATGCTAATGCTAACATTGCTACAAGTTACATGTTTTTGAATCTTTACACCATTTAATAAATGTTAGTGGTTAATTATTAGCTTTTCGCTCAAATAGCATTTTAGCTGTGATAAGGATGCTAATGTACCCACAATGCTAATTTATAATTCCAAGATTATTACGTTGTGTAAATTTTTACATCACAATACTAACAATTGTTTATCAATATTTATCTGATTGTGTTGGCTACACTTCGACGTGTTTTAATCCGTATTTATCGCTCGTCGAAACCACGTTTTACATTTGTCTCGTTGACTTCCTGTTAGCATGCTAAGTTCAGTTCTCTTGCTAACAGGAAGCAACGAAGCAAGTATGTTTTCATGTCATGATTTGCTGGTGATTGATCGTTCACTGTTAGCATGCTATTATTTGTACGTGTTGACACACAGTGCTAATGACGCTAAAGCTGGAATGCTAACGTAGCCTAGCTAATAATCCGCTCTGGTGGTGTGACTAGCATGCCGACGTTTGCCGAAGAGCTCATATAGAAACAATTTCATCTTTCAGGCCAAAAGAACGTTTTCCAAAAAATCTTTCAACAAAGAAGCGAAACAGCAGAACTCTGGTTTCCCATGATGCTTCACTGGTTCCTGACGACTGGTCATAATACTGGATCAGAACGACTCGTGGGTGTGTTTACATGCACACGGCAAACGTGTCAAACTACAGCGATGACACGAGTGTGAGTCGATCAATTAATAAATAAGAGAATTGTGTGTTTTACGAAGTTTAAGATCAGCAGGTCGATGGCGCCACGGTGATGCATTCAACAGCGCCCTCGTGTGGTCCGCATGGCAACTACACTCACAAGTAGTCTTAACGTGGCCCTTATTGTTTAAAACCTTTTATTTTGCACGTGTTATTTGATTAAAATCTTTGTTTCAGCACTAGTTTTTTGTATCATTTTGATATTTGTAAAGCGTATTTGTGTGTCTAAATAAATATAATGTTTATCATTATTATTTTGGTATAATTAAGTATAATTTTCCATTTTAATTTCAATCAGCCGGCGAAATATTACACATATTCTGTTAATAAACCTGATCGATGAAGTCGTTTCTGTTAAATATTTTTTACTAAGTACTAAAAAATATATATATATTTTAAATCATATGCACTTGTGATTAATATGTAAATGATTTTTTAAATGTAAAAGTTTTCCTGATCAACACAAACTGCATGTTCATGACTTTGTAAAGCTGAGGGAGAACCATGGTCTCAGATGCTGCGTAAGAACAACATTTGAAATAATATATAAAATAAAGAGTTTAACTAAAATATATAACATTGATTAATTTTTCCCTGGATTGTAAATACGAGCAGAACCACACGAGGGCGCTGTTGTAACACTTAAAACTCGTTAATACTGAGATCACGACGGAACAAAGTGCACGAGCGAAGGATCCTTGTCTGCATGATCATGATGGAACAAAGTTAAAAAGAGAAGGATCCTCGTCTGCATGATCACGATGGAACAAAGTTCACGAGAGAAGGATCCTCGTCTGCATGATCAAGATGGAACAAAGTAACGAGAGAAGGATCCTCGTCTGCATGATCATGATGGAACAAAGTTCACGAGAGAAGGATCCTCGTCTGCATGATCAAGATGGAAAAAAGTGCACGAGCGAAGGATCCTCGTCTGCATGATCATGATGGAACAAAGTGCACGAGCGAAGGATCCTCGTCTGCATGATCACGACGGAACAAAGTGCACGAGAGAAAGATCCTCGTCTGCGTGATCACGATGGAACAAAGTGCACGAGCGAAGGATCCTCGTCTGCATGTAAACACACTCGACTGAACACTGACCCTGTGTTGCCTTCAGGTACAAAAGAAGAAGAAGCTCCACCTTCACAATATTTACAAACCCGTGCTCTCGTCAGAGGGTCACATGGTTGGACACCAGGAAGTGTGTGTCCCGACAAAGATCAGGATGATTGACGGGAAGACGTGACGAGGGCCGTGTGTGTGATGCGTTCAGGGGTCGGTGGTTTTTCCTGCACACGTTCTCTCTTCTACGGCTCCGTGTATTCCAGTTTAATGTCGGAGAGAATCCCCGTGAGGAGTGAAGGCAGAGCAGAGGCACTTCCTGTCCAGACAGGAAGTGGCCTGTTGCAGCAGTCTAGGAGGGCTGGGGGGTCTTCAGGGCGTCCACTTTGGTCTCCAGGTCTGAGATCTGTGACAAACAGAGTGAGAGCGTTGTCATGGTAACAGGGTCTAGAAGATCATTTGCTTTAACATCTTGATCATCATCTTTATCTTCATCATCATCACGATCTTCATCATCATCATCTTTATCTTCATCAACATCACGATCTTCATCATCATCATCTTTATCTTCATCAACATCACGATCTTCATCATCATCATCTTTATCTTCATCAACATCACGATCTTCATCATCATCATCTTTATCTTCATCAACATCACGATCTTCATCATCATCATCTTTATCTTCATCAACATCACGATCTTCATCATCATCATCTTTATCTTCATCATCATCTTTATCTTCATCATCATCATCTTTATCTTCATCAACATCACGATCTTTATCATCATCATCTTTATCTTCATCAACATCACGATCTTCATCATCATCATCACGATCTTCATCATCTTTATCTTCATCATCATCGTCTTCATCATCATCATCACGATCATCATCATCATCATCATCATGATCTTCATCATCATCTTCATCATCATCATAATCATCATCTTCATCATCATCATCATCTTTATCTTTATCATCATCATCATCATCATCATCATCATCATCTTCACCATCATTATCATCATCATCATCTTCATCACCATCTTCATCATCATCTTCACCATCATCATCATCTTCACCATCACCATTTTCATCATCTTCACCATCACCATCTTCATCATCTTCACCATCATCATCATCTTCACCATCACCATTTTCATCATCTTCACCATCACCATCTTCATCATCATCTTCATCATTATCTTCACCATCATCATCCTCATCTTCATCACCGTCTTCATCATCATCTTCATCACCATCTTCATCATCATCATCATCATCATCATCATCATCATCTTCATCATCATCTTCATCACCATCTTCATCATCATCATCACAGTTATATCCTGACCTTCTCCTGCAGGTCGTGCGTCTCCTCCTTGTGTATGTTCTGATTCTCCTCCTGAGCTTGACGATGATCCGACTCCTTCTTCAGGAACTCGACCTCTCTGAGACACACGGACACGTCAGCGTCAGCAGAGACGAGATAAGACGAGACGAGATAAGACGAGACGAGATGTTCTCACTTCTGCTGGTACTCCTTGATCAGCCTCTTGGCTTTGCTGTACTTCCTCTCCAGGGTCTGGTACTGGGCCTGGGTCTCCTTCAGATGTTCGTCCACGGCCTGAAAACACGAGCAGGTTACAGAGCCACCGCCTCAGACTCGGGGGGGGGGGGGGGGTCCAGGGGGGTCCGCGCCCACCTTGCAGAGCGACTGCGCCTCCAGCCAGTAGCCCTCCAGCTTCTCCATCCGCTCCTTGCTGTCCCGGATGTTCTGCTCCAGCTGAGCGCGCTCCATCCTCCAGCGCAGCCGGTCCTGCTCGGCGTGAGCCAGCTGTGGACGCAGGAGAGTCAGAGGTTCTGATCCGCAGCCCTCGAGCGGCGCCGGAGTCTCACCTTCCTCTTCAGCAGCTGGATCTCCGCCTGAGTGACGGCGTGTTTGATCTGCAGCTGCAACACCAGAGCACACGTCACACCTTTGACCTTTGACAGCCGAGGTCACACATGACCCGGCGACCTTTGACCTTGTTCTCTCACTTTTTTTTAATGGAATTACTCAGCGAGACCCGATGAAACGTTTCAATATTCTGGTACCGACCTCTTTGAACTTGTGGGTCAGCTTCTCCGGGTCCAGCTCCACCGGAGACAGGTCCTGGTTCTCGGCCAGGTCGAAGACCTCGATGGAGTTGGGGAACATGGGGCTGATCTCCTCCTCCTCGTCAGTGGCGTACTCCCCCGTCTGAGGAGCAGAAGTTCAGATGCTGTGACTCTCCCTCTCGACCACCAGAGGGCGACGCTGCGCCGTCACCTCCTCGTCCTCCTCCAGGTACTTCTTGTATCTCTGCTCCATCATCTCCCTCTGCCAGCGCTCCTGCTCCAGCGTCTGCTGGATCAACTGGGCCACCTCGCTCTGCTCGCCGGGCTTCTCTCGTCCGATCATGAACCTGCACGACACGTGGTCACCTCCCCGGCCGTGATGTTGGCCGATGATGTCACAGACCTGACGGTGCCCGAGGTGTTCCTGAGGACCGACGCGGCGAAGCTCTGGGTGACGCCGACCAGACTGGTGCCGTCCACCTCCACGATCAGGTCGTTCACCTGGATCCTGCCGGGAGATGACATCACGGGTCCGACAGGAAGTCCACAGGAGCAGGAGGTGTCAGGGGACTCACCTGCCGTCCCTCTGAGCGGCTCCTCCGTCCGTCACCGTCTTCACGAAGATCCCCAACTTCTCCAGACCCATGTCGGCCCCGGCACCCATGCCGATGATGCTGATGCCCAGACCCTCGCTGTCTGCACACGCACACACATGCACACACATGCACACACACACACACACAAACACATTTTATTTTAATTATTAACAATTAAAGTGCACATAATTAGTTCATGTTTGTGTTTCAATTCAACTTCCGGCCTCTAGATGGCAGCAGTCATAACATCCTCCACAGCTACAGGAAGAATGATGACTGAGGACGAGAGGATGCAGTGAGTCCAGTCTCATAAAAGTACACGTGTACATACTATCATGTCTCCAACACTAGATGTACATCATAAGCTTTACTAGATCATATTCTCATTAAAGTCAATGCTAATGCTAATGCTAAAGCTACTCCGATGAACCTCTTGCCCTGTTTTGTTGTGACTGGTGAGGAAACACGTTGACTGAGATGTTGTTTACAAACCTCCTGACGTCAACACACTGGCTTGTAGTTCTGGCAGGTGAACCAGAAGGTTGTTGGTGCAAAACCATTAGCTCCAGACTTATTAGCTGCCAGTTTGGCTAATCCTGCTCTGAAGCTAATCCTTTAAGTAGACGATGAAGTCGTGAGCGGACAGTTCGTGACCGTAGAGACTGTGTGTGTGTGTGTGTGTGTGTGTGTCTGTATCTATATATGTGTGTGTGTGTCTGTATCTATATGTGTGTGTGTGTGTCTGTATCTATATATATATGTGTGTGTGTGTCTGTATCTATATATGTGTGTGTGTGTCTGTATCTATATATGTGTGTGTGTGTCTGTATCTATATATATATATATATATATGTGTGTGTGTCTGTATCTCTCTCTCTATATTTAAATATACATATGTGTGTGTGTGTGTGTCTATAAACATATGTGTCTGTATCTATATATATATATATATATGTGTGTGTGTGAGTGTCTATAAACGTGTGTGTGTCTGTATCTATATATGTGTGTGTGTGTGTCTCTATAAACCTGTATGTGTGTCTGTATCTATATATATGTGTGTGTGTGTGTGTCTCTCTCTCTAAACCTGTATGTGTGTCTAGTGTGTGTATAAATACTGTACAAGTGTGTGTGTATATATACTGTACAAGTGTGTGTATCTATACTGTACAAGTGTGTGTATCTATACTGTACACATGTGTGTATATATACTGTACACATGTATATATATACTGTACAAGTGTGTGTATATATACTGTACACGTGTGTGTGTATATATACTGTAGACGTGTGTATATAAATGGTACATGTGTGTATATAAACTGTACATGTGTGTCTATAAACTGTACACGTGTGTATATAAAATGTACACGTGTGTATATAAAATGTACACGTGTGTGAATATACGTGTGTGAGTATATATACGTGAGTATGTATATATACTTCTGTGTATATACACGTGTGTGTGAATATATATACGTGTGTGTGTATACATGTGTGTACACGCATATATAGATACAGACATACAGTATATGTGTGTATATATACGCGTGTATGTGAATATATATACGTGTGTGTGTGTGTATCTATATACGAGTGTGTGTACATATACGTGTGTGTGTGTGTATATATACGTATGTGTGTGTGTATATACGTGTGTGTGAACTTATATACGTGTGTGTGTATCTACATACGTGTGTGTGTACATATACGTGTGTGTATATATACGTGTGTGTGTGTCTATATACGTGTGTGTGTGTCTATATACGTGTGTGTGAACTTATATACGTGTGTGTGTGTGTGTATCTATATACGTGTGTGTGTATATATATGTGTGTGTGAACTTATATACGTGTGTGTGTGTATCTCTATACGTGTATGTGTATATATACGTGTGTGTGTGTGTATACGTGTGTATATACATGTGTGTACGCGCATATATAGATACAGACAGTTTGTCTATATACTTGTGTGTGTCTATATACGTGTGTGTGTGTATATATACGCGTGTGTGTCTATATATACGTGTGTGTCTATATATACGTGTGTGTGTCTATATACGTGTGTGTGAATATATATACGTGTGTGTGTCTATATATACGTGTGTGTGTCTATATACGTGTGTGTGAATATATATACGTGTGTGTGTATATATACGTGTGTGTGTGTGTATATACGTGTGTGTGTATATATACGTGTGTGTATATATACGTGTGTGAATATATATACGTGTGTGTGTATATATACGTGTGTGTGTATACGTGTGTATATACATGTGTGTACGCGCATATATAGATACAGACATATATACGTGTCTATATACTTGTGTGTGTCTATATATGTGTGTGTGAATATATATACGTGTGTGTGTCTATATATACGTGTGTGTGTCTATATACGTGTGTGTGAATATATATACGTGTGTGTGTATATATACGTGTGTGTGTGTATATATACGTGTGTGTGTATATATACGTGTGTGTATATACGTGTGTGTGTATATATACGTGTGTGTGAATATATATACGTGTGTGTGTATATATACGTGTGTGTGTATACGTGTGTATATACATGTGTGTACGCGCATATATAGATACAGACATATATACGTGTCTATATACTTGTGTGTGTCTATATACGTGTGTGTGTGTGTATATATACGTGTGTGTGTATATATACGCATGTGTGTCTATATATACGTGTGTGTGTCTATATACGTGTGTGTGAATATATATACGTGTGTGTGTCTATATATACGTGTGTGTGTCTATATACGTGTGTGTGAATATATATACGTGTGTGTGAATATATATACGTGTGTGTATATATACTTGTGTGTGTATATATACGTGTGTGTATATATACGTGTGTGTATATACATGTGTGTGTGTATATATACGTGTGTGTGAATATATATACGTGTGTGTGTGTGTATATGTGTGTATATACATGTGTGTACGCGCATATATAGATACAGACATATATGTGTGTCTATATACTTGTGTGTGTCTATATACGTGTGTGTGTATATACGTGTGTGTGTGTATATATACGCGTGTGTGTCTATATATACGTGTGTGTGTCTATATACGTGTGTGTGAATATATATACGTGTGTGTGTCTATATACGTGTGTGAATATATATACGTATGTGTGTGTATACGTGTGTATATACATGTGTGTACGCGCATATATAGATACAGACATATATGTGTGTCTATATACTTGTGTGTGTATATATACGCGTGTGTGTCTATATATACGTGTGTGTGTCTATATACGTGTGTGTGAATATATATACGTGTGTGTGTCTATATACGTGTGTGTGAATATATTTACGTGTGTGTGTATATACGTGTGTGTGTGTATATATACGTGTGTGTGTATATATACGTGCGTGTATATATACGTGTGTGTGTGTGTCTATATACCTGTGTGTGTGTCTATATACGTGTGTGTATATACATGTGTGTGTCTATATACGTGTGTGTGAATATATATACGTGTGTGTGTGTATATATACGTGTGTGTATATACATGTGTGTGTGTATATATACGTGTGTGTGAATATATATACGTGTGTGTGTGTGTATATGTGTGTATATACATGTGTGTACGCGCATATATAGATACAGACATATATGTGTGTCTATATACTTGTGTGTGTCTATATACGTGTGTGTGTATATACGTGTGTGTGTGTATATATACGCGTGTGTGTCTATATATACGTGTGTGTGTCTATATACGTGTGTGTGAATATATATACGTGTGTGTGTCTATATACGTGTGTGAATATATATACGTATGTGTGTGTATACGTGTGTATATACATGTGTGTACGCGCATATATAGATACAGACATATATGTGTGTCTATATACTTGTGTGTGTATATATACGCGTGTGTGTCTATATATACGTGTGTGTGTCTATATACGTGTGTGTGAATATATATACGTGTGTGTGTCTATATACGTGTGTGTGAATATATTTACGTGTGTGTGTATATACGTGTGTGTGTGTATATATACGTGTGTGTGTATATATACGTGCGTGTATATATACGTGTGTGTGTGTGTCTATATACCTGTGTGTGTGTCTATATACGTGTGTGTATATACATGTGTGTGTCTATATACGTGTGTGTGAATATATATACGTGTGTGTGTGTATATATACGTGTGTGTGTGTGTCTATATACCTGTGTGTGTGTATATATACGTGTGTGTGTGTATATAAACGTGTGTGTGTGTGTGTCTATATACCTGTGTGTGTGTCTATATACCTGTGTGTATATACATGTGTGTGTGTGTCTATATACGTGTGTGTATATACATGTGTGTACCTTTCTCCAGCTCCACAGGAAACAGCTCCAGCTTCTCGACTCTCTTCTCCAGCTCGTACTCAGCAGACGCAGCCATGGGGTCGACGTCATCGTTGCGTCGGTCGTAGTCCTCGTTGCAGTAGGTGGTGAACACCTGGACAAGAGGGCAGAGGTCAGAGGTCAGGGAGCGTCCGGAAGCTGCAGTGTTTGTATCGTCACTTCGTCTTTAATGACCCGACGACTCCACGACCCATGTTGCCATGGTAACCGTGGAGCGACCCAGTTGCACGCTCTTGTCTGCTGGGTATGCTAATAGTGTGTGTGTGTGTGTGTGTGTGTGTGTGTGTGTGTGTGTGTGTGTGTGTGTGTGTGTGTGTGTGTGTGTGTGTGTGTGTGTGTGTGTGTGTGTGTGTGTGGGAGGAAGTTGGTTCTAAAAGCCTTCTCACCACTGCTCATCACACACACACACTTTCACACCACAGACGAGAACAGACGTGTCGGAACACACACCTGTGAGCGCTGACCGACAATAAGGAAGGCAAACACACAAACAGCCTCAAACACACAACAAGAGTCGAACTAATCCAGTTACACAACAAAAACACAAACACACGCTTGAACAAATAATGTCAACAGTTGCAAATACACACTTGACCTCAAACAAGAGAAATAAATAAATCACAAAAAAAAACAAATACACACAAAGTAAATCATGAAATCATAGCTGATAAAGAATCACACACATGAACACAAAGACGCACTTCACCAGTGCTAATACACACAGCAATACTTGCTGTACAATTCTAACACACACAAAAACACACACTAAGGCCTTGATTGTTAAAGAGTTTCCTGTTGTCACATTTCCTTCCTGTTGAGCAACACTGTGTGTTAGTGTGTGAGAGTGTGTATGTGTGTTAGTGTGCGAGAGTGTGTGTGTGTGTGTTAGTGTGTGAGAGTGTGTATGTGTGTTAGTGTGCGAGAGTGTGTGTGTGTGTGTTAGTGTGTGAGAGTGTGTATGTGTGTTAGTGTGTGAGAGTGTGTATGTGTGTTAGTGTGCGAGAGTGTGTGTGTGTGTGTGTGTTAGTGTGTGAGAGTGTGTATGTGTGTTAGTGTGTGAGTGTGTGTGTGTGTTAGTGTGTGAGAGTGTGTGTGTGTCAACATGAAGTGACAGACAATCGATAGATTCAAGCGCACACATGGTTTGTGTAGCAGCAGCAGGAAGTTGATGTTTAATCTGTGATAATCTAACGAAGTCTTTGTCCGTCAGATTACACGTAAACAAGGTCGTTCAAGGTCGTTCAAGGTCGTCAGCGCCAACAAAAGTAGCATCTTGAAAAGTTTGGTCTTTTGAACAAAGCTACAGCGCCCCCTGACAGCTGGAGGGAGAACTTAATGTTGGAGCCAAATATATTTCTGCTTAAATGGTCGTTTGTGCAGGAAATAAAAACACAAACATCCCATAATAATGAGCCTCAAGTCTGAAAGAAGATTCGACAGCATCATGTAAATGTGTGTGTGAAAGCAAACACACACTGCTACACACCAACAGCTCCCACGGCTGTACAGGGACGACCTTGTGTGCCGCTTGTGAAACGATGCCTTCAGGTGCGTGTTTGTGAAACGATGCCTTCAGGTGCGTGTTTGTGAAACGATGCCTTCAGGTGCGTGTTTGTGAAACGATGCCTTCAGGTGCATGTTTGTGAAACGATGCCTTCAGTTGCGTGTTTGTGAAACGATGCCTTCAGGTGCATGTTTGTGAAACGATGCCTTCAGGTGCGTGTTTGTGAAACGATGCCTTCAGGTGCGTGTTTGTGAAACGATGCCTTCAGTTGCGTGTTTGTGAAACGATGCCTTCAGGTGCATGTTTGTGAAACGATGCCTTCAGGTGCGTGTTTGTGAAACGATGCCTTCAGGTGCGTGTTTGTGAAACGATGCCTTCAGTTGCGTGTTTGTGAAACGATGCCTTCAGGTGCGTGTTTGTGAAACGATGCCTTCAGGTGCGTGTTTGTGAAACGATGCCTTCAGGTGCGTGTTTGTGAAACGATGCCTTCAGGTGCGTGTTTGTGAAACGATGCCTTCAGGTGCATGTTTGTGAAACGATGCCTTCAGTTGCGTGTTTGTGAAACGATGCCTTCAGGTGCGTGTTTGTGAAACGATGCCTTCAGGTGCGTGTTTGTGAAACGATGCCTTCAGGTGCGTGTTTGTGAAACGATGCCTTCAGGTGCATGTTTGTGAAACGATGCCTTCAGTTGCGTGTTTGTGAAACGATGCCTTCAGGTGCGTGTTTGTGAAACGATGCCTTCAGGTGCGTGTTTGTGAAACGATGCCTTCAGGTGCGTGTTTGTGAAACGATGCCTTCAGGTGCGTGTTTGTGAAACGATGCCTTCAGGTGCGTGTTTGTGAAACGATGCCTTCAGGTGCGTGTTTGTGAAACGATGCCTTCAGGTGCATGTTTGTGAAAATACAGTCAAGTATTGACTGTAAAAAAACAAAACTGTCCTAAAAAATGTCTTAAAACTGTCTTAAAACTGTCCTAAAACATTTCTTAAAACTGTCCTAAAAACTGTCTTAAAACTGTCCTAAAACTGTCCTAAAAAGTCCTAAAAACTGTGTTAAAACTGTCTTAAAAACTGTCATTAAAACAGTCATTTAAACTGTCTTAAAACTGTCATTAAAACTGTCATTAAAACTGTCCTAAAAACTGTCCTTAAAACTGTCCTTAAAACTGTCCTAAAACTGTCCTTAAAACTGTCCTAAAACTGTCTTTAAAACTGTCATTAAAAGTGTCCTAAAAAGTGTCCTAAAACTGTCATTAAAACTGTCATTAAAACTGTCATTAAAACTGTCATTAAAACTTTCCTAAAAACTGTCCTAAAAACTGTCCTAAAAACTGTCATTAAAACTGTCATTAAAACTGTCATTAAAACTGTCATTAAAACCGTCCTAAAAACTGTCTTAAAACTGTCTTAAAACTGTCCTTATAACTGTCTCTACAACTGAGTTAAACCGTTATAACATGTGTGCGTCCATGTGTGTGCGTGTGAGTGTGTGGTCATGAAGATGGAGGACCAGGTGGAGGAACATCAGCTTCAGGACGGACAGTGAAGCCTCCAGGCCTGCAGATCTGAAATAGCTGCTGTGGCGAGCGAGGTCAGCGGTTGTTGTCGTCAGAAGAATGTTCTCGTTTCTCTGAGTCCACATCGGAAATAAATCATGACCGGAGGCTCCAGTCATGAGTCCAGACCGCCATGGAGGGACTCGCTAACGTGACTCAAGAGTCAAGTCATGTACAGTAACTCAAGTCAAGTCATGTACAGTAACTCAAGAGTCAAGTCATGTCCAGTAACTCAAGAGTCAAGAGTCAAGTCATGTCCAGTAACTCAAGAGTCAAGAGTCAAGTCATGTACAGTAACTCAAGAGTCAAGTCATGTCCAGTGACTCAAGAGTCAAGAGTCAAGTCATGTACAGTAACTCAAGAGTCAAGAGTCAAGTCATGTACAGTAACTCAAGAGTCAAGAGTCAAGTCATGTACAGTAACTCAAGAGTCAAGTCATGTCCAGTGACTCAAGAGTCAAGTCATGTACAGTAACTCAAGAGTCAAGTCATGTCCAGTAACTCAAGAGTCAAGAGTCAAGTCATGTCCAGTAACTCAAGAGTCAAGTCATTTCCAGTAACTCAAGAGTCAAGAGTCAAGTCATGTCCAGTGACTCAAGAGTCAAGTCATGTACAGTAACTCAAGAGTCAAGTCATGTACAGTAACTCAAGAGTCAAGTCATGTCCAGTGACTCAAGAGTCAAGTCATGTACAGTAACTCAAGAGTCAAGTCATGTACAGTAACTCAAGAGTCAAGTCATGTCCAGTGACTCAAGAGTCAAGTCATGTACAGTAACTCAAGAGTCAAGTCATGTCCAGTAACTCAAGAGTCAAGAGTCAAGTCATGTCCAGTAACTCAAGAGTCAAGTCATTTCCAGTAACTCAAGAGTCAAGAGTCAAGTCATGTCCAGTAACTCAAGAGTCAAGTCATGTACAGTAACTCAAGAGTCAAGAGTCAAGTCATGTACAGTAACTCAAGAGTCAAGTCATGCCCAGTAACTCAAGAGTCAAGAGTCAAGTCATGTCCAGTAACTCAAGAGTCAAGTCATTTCCAGTAACTCAAGAGTCAAGTCATGTCCAGTAACTCAAGAGTCAAGAGTCAAGTCATGTCCAGTAACTCAAGAGTCAAGTCATGTCCAGTAACTCAAGAGTCAAGTCATGTCCAGTGACTCAAGAGTCAAGAGTCAAGTCATTTCCAGTAACTCAAGAGTCAAGTCATGTCCAGTAACTCAAGAGTCAAGAGTCAAGTCATGTACAGTAACTCAAGAGTCAAGTCATGTCCAGTGACTCAAGAGTCAAGAGTCAAGTCATTTCCAGTAACTCAAGAGTCAAGTCATGTCCAGTAACTCAAGAGTCAAGAGTCAAGTCATGTACAGTAACTCAAGAGTCAAGTCATGTCCAGTGACTCAAGAGTCAAGAGTCAAGTCATGTACAGTAACTCAAGAGTCAAGTCATGTCCAGTGACTCAAGAGTCAAGAGTCAAGTCATGTCCAGTAACTCAAGAGTCAAGTCATGTACAGTAACTCAAGAGTCAAGTCATGTCCAGTAACTCAAGAGTCAAGTCATGTCCAGTAACTCAAGAGTCAAGAGTCAAGTCATGTACAGTAACTCAAGAGTCAAGTCATGTACAGTAACTCAAGAGTCAAGAGTCAAGTCATGTACAGTAACTCAAGAGTCAAGTCATGTACAGTAACTCAAGAGTCAAGAGTCAAGTCATGTACAGTAACTCAAGAGTCAAGTCATGTACAGTAACTCAAGAGTCAAGAGTCAAGTCATGTACAGTAACTCAAGAGTCAAGAGTCAAGTCATGTACAGTAACTCAAGAGTCAAGAGTCAAGTCATGTACAGTAACTCAAGAGTCAAGTCATGTACAGTAACTCAAGAGTCAAGAGTCAAGTCATGTACAGTAACTCAAGAGTCAAGTCATGTACAGTAACTCAAGAGTCAAGAGTCAAGTCATGTACAGTAACTCAAGAGTCAAGAGTCAAGTCATGTACAGTAACTGAAGAGTCAAGTCATGTACAGTAACTCAAGAGTCAAGTCATGTCCAGTAACTCAAGAGTCAAGTCATGTACAGTAACTCAAGAGTCAAGAGTCAAGTCATGTACAGTAACTGAAGAGTCAAGTCATGTACAGTAACTCAAGAGTCAAGTCATGTCCAGTAACTCAAGAGTCAAGAGTCAAGTCATGTCCAGTAACTCAAGAGTCAAGTCATGTACAGTGACTCAAGAGTCAAGAGTCAAGTCATGTACAGTAACTCAAGAGTCAAGTCATGTACAGTAACTCAAGAGTCAAGAGTCAAGTCATGTCCAGTAACTCAAGAGTCAAGTCATGTCCAGTAACTCAAGAGTCAAGAGTCAAGTCATGTACAGTAACTCAAGAGTCAAGTCATGTCCAGTAACTCAAGAGTCAAGAGTCAAGTCATGTACAGTAACTCAAGAGTCAAGAGTCAAGTCATGTCCAGTAACTCAAGAGTCAAGTCATGTACAGTAACTCAAGAGTCAAGAGTCAAGTCATGTACAGTAACTCAAGAGTCAAGTCATGTACAGTAACTCAAGAGTCAAGTCATGTACAGTAACTCAAGAGTCAAGAGTCAAGTCATGTCCAGTAACTCAAGAGTCAAGAGACAAGTCATGTACAGTAACTCAAGAGTCAAGAGTCAAGTCATGTCCAGTAACTCAAGAGTCAAGAGTCAAGTCATGTCCAGTGACTCAAGAGTCAAGAGTCAAGTCATGTACAGTAACTCAAGAGTCAAGTCATGTCCAGTGACTCAAGAGTCAAGAGTCAAGTCATGTACAGTAACTCAAGAGTCAAGTCATGTCCAGTAACACAAGAGTCAAGAGTCAAGTCATGTACAGTAACTCAAGAGTCAAGTCATGTCCAGTGACTCAAGAGTCAAGAGTCAAGTCATGTCCAGTAACTCAAGAGTCAAGTCATGTACAGTAACTCAAGAGTCAAGAGTCAAGTCATGTACAGTAACTCAAGAGTCAAGTCATGTCCAGTAACTCAAGAGTCAAGAGTCAAGTCATGTACAGTAACTCAAGAGTCAAGTCATGTCCAGTAACTCAAGAGTCAAGAGTCAAGTCATGTACAGTAACTCAAGAGTCAAGTCATGTCCAGTGACTCAAGAGTCAAGACATGTACAGTAACTCAAGAGTCAAGTCATGTCCAGTGACTCAAGAGTCAAGACATGTACAGTAACTCAAGAGTCAAGTCATGTACAGTAACTCAAGAGTCAAGAGTCAAGTCATGTACAGTAACTCAAGAGTCAAGTCATGTCCAGTGACTCAAGAGTCAAGAGTCAAGTCATGTCCAGTAACTCAAGAGTCAAGTCATGTACAGTAACTCAAGAGTCAAGAGTCAAGTCATGTACAGTAACTGAAGAGTCAAGAGTCAAGTCATGTCCAGTGACTCAAGAGTCAAGAGTCAAGTCATGTACAGTAACTCAAGAGTCAAGTCATGTACAGTAACTCAAGAGTCAAGAGTCAAGTCATGTACAGTAACTCAAGAGTCAAGTCATGTCCAGTAACTCAAGAGTCAAGTCATGTACAGTAACTCAAGAGTCAAGAGTCAAGTCATGTACAGTAACTCAAGAGTCAAGAGTCAAGTCATGTACAGTAACTCAAGAGTCAAGAGTCAAGTCATGTACAGTAACTCAAGAGTCAAGAGTCAAGTCATGTCCAGTAACTCAAGAGTCAAGAGACAAGTCATGTCCAGTAACTCAAGAGTCAAGTCATGTACAGTAACTCAAGAGTCAAGTCATGTCCAGTAACTCAAGAGTCAAGTCATGTACAGTAACTCAAGAGTCAAGAGTCAAGTCATGTCCAGTAACTCAAGAGTCAAGTCATGTACAGTAACTCAAGAGTCAAGAGACAAGTCATGTCCAGTAACTCAAGAGTCAAGTCATGTACAGTAACTCAAGAGTCAAGAGTCAAGTCATGTCCAGTAACTCAAGAGTCAAGAGACAAGTCATGTCCAGTAACTCAAGAGTCAAGTCATGTACAGTAACTCAAGAGTCAAGTCATGTCCAGTAACTCAAGAGTCAAGAGTCAATTCATGTCCAGTGACTCAAGAGTCAAGAGTCAAGTCATGTCCAGTAACTCAAGAGTCAAGTCATGTCCAGTAACTCAAGAGTCAAGTCATGTCCAGTGACTCAAGAGTCAAGTCATGTCCAGTGACTCAAGAGTCAAGAGTCAAGTCATGTACAGTAACTCAAGAGTCAAGAGTCAATTCATGTCCAGTGACTCAAGAGTCAAGAGTCAAGTCATGTACAGTAACTCAAGAGTCAAGTCATGTCCAGTAACTCAAGAGTCAAGAGTCAATTCATGTCCAGTGACTCAAGAGTCAAGTCATGTCCAGTGACTCAAGAGTCAAGAGTCAAGTCATGTCCAGTAACTCAAGAGTCAAGTCATGTCCAGTGACTCAAGAGTCAAGAGTCAAGTCATGTACAGTAACTCAAGAGTCAAGAGTCAATTCATGTACAGTGACTCAAGAGTCAAGAGTCAAGTCATGTACAGTAACTCAAGAGTCAAGTCATGTCCAGTAACTCAAGAGTCAAGAGTCAATTCATGTCCAGTGACTCAAGAGTCAAGAGTCAAGTCATGTACAGTAACTCAAGACTCAAGTAATGTCCAGTAACTCAAGAGTCAAGAGTCAATTCATGTCCAGTGACTCAAGAGTCAAGAGTCAAGTCATGTCCAGTAACTCAAGAGTCAAGGCATGTCCAGTGACTCAAGAGTCAAGAGTCAAGTCATGTACAGTAACTCAAGAGTCAAGAGTCAATTCATGTCCAGTGACTCAAGAGTCAAGAGTCAAGTCATGTACAGTAACTCAAGAGTCAAGAGTCAAGTCATGTCCAGTAACTCAAGAGTCAAGAGTCAATTCATGTCCAGTGACTCAAGAGTCAAGAGTCAAGTCATGTACAGTAACTCAAGACTCAAGTCATGTCCAGTAACTCAAGAGTCAAGAGTCAATTCATGTCCAGTGACTCAAGAGTCAAGTCATGTCCAGTAACTCAAGAGTCAAGAGTCAAGTCATGTACAGTAACTCAAGAGTCAAGTCATGTACAGTAACTCAAGAGTCAAGAGACAAGTCATGTACAGTAACTCAAGAGTCAAGAGTCAAGTCATGTACAGTAACTCAAGAGTCAAGTCATGTCCAGTAACTCAAGAGTCAAGAGTCAAGTCATGTACAGTAACTCAAGAGTCAAGTCATGTCCAGTAACTCAAGAGTCAAGAGTCAAGTCATGTACAGTAACTCAAGAGTCAAGTCATGTCCAGTAACTCAAGAGTCAAGAGTCAAGAGTCAAGTCATGTACAGTAACTCAAGAGTCAAGAGTCAAGAGTCAAGTCATGTCCAGTAACTCAAGAGTCAAGAGTCAAGTCATGTACAGTAACTCAAGAGTCAAGAGTCAAGAGTCAAGTCATGTACAGTAACTCAAGAGTCAAGAGTCAAGTCATGTACAGTAACTCAAGAGTCAAGAGTCAAGTCATGTCCAGTAACTCAAGAGTCAAGAGTCAAGTCATGTACAGTAACTCAAGAGTCAAGAGTCAAGTCATGTACAGTAACTCAAGAGTCAAGAGTCAAGTCATGTACAGTAACTCAAGAGTCAAGAGTCAAGTCATGTACAGTAACTCAAGAGTCAAGAGTCAAGTCATGTACAGTAACTCAAGAGTCAAGTCATGTACAGTGACTCAAAACACCTGCACTAACACAAGTCACTTGACTTTGAGTCAAGACTGTTGCCTGACTTGACAAAAGTCATGTTCTCCTGTCCCTCGTGAAAGAAATGCTGCTGAAGAGTCATTGTGTTGCTGTTGTGCGACGTGTGTTGACAAGTTTCACAACCCACACAGTCACCGTCGCTGAGAGCTTCTTTAAAAACAACGTTCCAGCCAGTCAGCAGGAAATGCTGCGGTGGAATCAAAGCGGCCAGTGTGTGTGTGTGTGTGTGTGTGTGTGTGTGTGTGTGTGTGTGTGTGTGTGTGTGTGTGTGTGTGTGCGTGTGTGTGTGCGTGAGAGAGAGAGTGTGTGACTGTGTTAGCGACAAGATAGAGAGAAACGCTGATGAAAGAGGAAGTCACAGAGTCTTTTCACTCATTTTCATTTCCATACTCATTTTGGCATTCATCACACACACACACACACACACACACACACACACATGCACACACACACACACACACTCTTGGTTCAGCTCTCCTGGTGTCACACTCTAATTAACCAAGTCGTTGATAATTAAAACGACAGCTTGTTAATCAAGTCTTCAAAACGTGTCCCGGAATATTCAGGAGAAGCTGCTCCAGGAACCAATCAAATCACGGAACAGTGTCAGTAACATGCTGCGCTCTGATTGGCTGCTCTACGAATGTGATTCATCAACTCTCACGAAAACACGTCTCAGTGTCGTGAGCTACACGTCGACTGTGACGTCCCCATGTGTGTACTAGGTGTGTCAATATAGATACACTTAAATATCACGATCATTTATTTTACGATGTTGCAACGATGACTGAGGACGAGAGGATACAGTGAGTCCAGCAGCTTTTAAAGCTGATGTTTGGACATATTTTGGTTTGAAAACAAATGAAAGTAGTTCTGACTTTGTCAAGAGTCATGTGGTCTGTAAATACTACAACACCAGAGTAAAGTACTGGACAATACTACACATTTATACTTGTTACTACACTATCACAACACCAGAGTCAAGTACTGGACAATACTACACATATATACTTGTTACTAAATTATCACAACAGCAGAGTCAAGTACTGGACAATACTACACATATATACTTGTTACTACAATATCATAACACCAGAGTCAAGTACTGGACAATACTACACATATATACTTGTTACTACACTATCATAACACCAGAGTCAAGTACTGGACAATACTACACATATATACTTGTTACTACACTATCACAATACCAGAGTCAAGTACTGGACAATACTACACATATATACTTGTTACTACACTATCATAACACCAGAGTCAAGTACTGGACAATACTACACATATATACTTGTTACTACACTATCACAACACCAAAGTCAAGTACTGGACAATACTACACATATATACTTGTTACTACACTATCATAACACCAGAGTCAAGTACTGGACCATACTCCACATATATACTTGTTACTACACTATCACAACACCAGAGTCAAGTACTGGACAATACTACACATATATACTTGTTACTACACTATCACAACACCAGAGTCAAGTACTGGACAATACTACACATATATACTTGTTACTACACTATCACAACACCAGAGTCAAGTACTGGACAATACTACACATATATACTTGTTACTACACTATCACAACACCAGAGTCAAGTACTGGACAATACTACACATATATACTTGTTACTACACTATCACAACACCAGAGTCAAGTACTGGACAATACTACACATATATACTTGTTACTACAGTATCACTATATATCACTTTATATCACTATATATCGTATACTTGTATCATGGTACCAGGACCATCGGACAGGTCCGTCTAACAGGTTCTTTACTCCAACAAAAACCAAGACCAGCAAACATGAACAAAGGTTGGTGGTCATAATGTAATGGCAAAAGTTCAGAGAGAAGCTTGACCCACCTTGATGGGGTCACAGCTGAAGCGGATCTTCCTGTTGGGCGGCACCGGGTCCTCCTCCTCGGGCAGCCCCGCCATCTCCGAGCAGCTGCTCTCCGGCTGGTACAACTCCTCGTCCTCCTCGTCCTCCTCGTCGTCCAGCTGACTCCCCCCGGAGTCGTCCTCGCCGATCCCGCTGTACGCACTGATGTCCACCAGGTCGCCCTCCGAGTAGTCCTCCTTCCTGGACCCGTCGTCCTCATCGTCCTCCTCGTGGCTCCTCGGAGCGCCGCCCTCGTCCGGTGAGGAACCTTCAGGCTCGTTCTCTCCGTTCTCCAGCGAGGCCTGAAGCTCCTCCTGCAGCTCCACGTCCTCTCGGTCCGCGGCGGTGCTGGACCCCCGGTCTTCGGTCGCCGTCGGCAGCTGCGACTCGGCTCTGGTCTCGGAGGTGGAGGAGGAGAGCGTGTCGGGCGGCGGGGACGACGAGGAGTCGGCGCTCGTGGACGTCAGATCTCCATTGAGCTCCTCCTGCTCCTCGTTCTTCTCCGCTCCGACGCTCGGCTCCGAGGGATCGTCCTGCGAGGCCTTCGCCTCCTGGTCCTCGTCGCCCGGAGGGACCCGAGAGTCGCAGACGTCCTGGATCGATCAAAGGTTCAGGGTCACGACAGAATCAAGTCAGGATCGAGTCTCGTTTACCTTCGATCCTGCTGGACCCGCTTTGGCCGGAGGAGGTTTGGGCTTCGGTGCGAGCGCCGGACCGGACCGGCGCCTCGGGAGGTTCTTCTGGCCGCCCTTCTCGAAGGCGGCGCTGAGCTGACTGACCGTCGGGCTCACGGCGTCGCCGGGTCCGATGGCGGCGGTGGAGGCGGGGACGGGGGCGGGGATGGGCGCCGGCGGGTCGTCCAGGCGGTCCAGAGCCTCGGTGGAACCGTTGAAGCGCGCCACCACGTCCAGGCGACCGTCCTGGAACCCCGACGCTCGCTCCTTCTTCAGCAGGATGCGGTTGGTCGCCGCCTGCTTCTCCTGCGGGGGAGACCGGCGTTAGCGAGGACGACCGATGCTACATGCTAACGCGCCCCGGCGTCGCTCTGACCTGCAGCGTTCGCTGCTCGAAGATCCGCCGCGTCTCCTGCAGTTTGGAGAACCCGCCGGAGGAGGAGGAGGCGTCGCCCGCCTTGGGGTCGAAGCGGTTGACCTTCTCGGAGACGCTTCCTCCGAGCTTCAGCAGGGCGCTGTGGTCCACGTTCTCGTTGAGGCTGGACGCCCTCGGCAGGGACAGCTTGACCTGATCCTGACCTGTCGACGACCCATCGGCTGTCAATCAAGAGCTCGACTGATCAAAACATTTTTTAACATCGTTTTTTAAATGTCGCTAAAATAGTGTCACCAGACATCACCAACAGAGCACCGAGCTATCGATCAAACCTTCAGCCAATCATGTGACGACATGATCCAGTAGCTCGGTGCTCTGTTGGTGATGTCTGGTAAAAAAAAATAAGTTAAAAAATAGTAAAAAAAATGTCTGGTATATATAAAAAATTTAGAAATTTTATATATTAATTAGTGGAATGAGATAAAAGCCTATTTCTTTTGAAAATACTTGAAATAAAATAAACACATTTTTAAAAAACGACAACATTTCACATCTAAAAAACGGTAAACATTCGCTCACCGATTTCCTTGGTTCCGTCCTCGTCGTCTCCGGGCGACTGCATCTGCATGAACATGTTCTTGATGCGGTGGACGTTGGAGCCGTATCTGCGGCCCCTCCCAGTGGGCCGGGGCAACAGCGCCGGCTTGGACGACGGGTCGTAGCTCCCGTTGGCGGCGTTGTTGAGGTGGTCCGTGGCTTTCTTCAGCGCCGCCAGCCCGGCCTCGTACGCGTTGCGGTGCGGCGAGGGACTCCGCAGGCTGGCGCTCGCGGCGCCGCCGCCAGAGGCGCCGCTGCTGCCCCCGGTGGCCGTCGGAGGTTCGGCCTTCATCATGCTGGACGAGTCAAACGTCTGCTGGAGACGACAGCATGTCGGAGCCAACGATCAACTCCTAGAGACCAAGACAAGGATGGATACATTGAGGACAGAGTGGGATTCGAACCAACAACCATCTGAAGCGTCGTCTCATCGTAGAAGAATTATGACTCATCCTCTCAACGGATAAACATGTTTAACGAAGACGCTCTACTCCGAGATGAACGACTGCCTCAGGTGACCTTCAAAAAGTTTTAACTTTGTCAATATGGACAAATATTTGGTTATTATTGGAAAAATTAATAATGAAGATAATTTGAGTAAAATAAAATAAAAAAAGGTTTTTAAATGAACGAACAGTGAACTTTTTAAAAAACTGTCAAATTCATCAAATGAAAACACGAAGGTTATAAGAGAATCTCTGGCGTGTTTCAAAATAAAAGACTTCTTGTGCATCATAAACCCAACAACACTTCCTGTTGGTTTCCACGGCAACAAGGGCACAACAATGAGTTATTGATCAGCAGCTTCTGGGGGTGAAACTCATGACCTCACCGCTGGTGCTGATGATGTCAGAGCATGAGGAAGATGCGACAGACGTTTGTACTGATAAAGAATCTAACACACACACACAGACACACACACACTCACACACACACACACACACTCACACACACATCTTGTGATACGGTGTTGCTCAAGAGTAGATTCTCATGTGAGGAACCAAGTAAAAGCTCATCATAGATCATCGTATCAAATTAAAATTGAACACAAATTAAGTTATTTTAATATATATTTCAATAACAACATTATTATTATATTATTAAACAATAATAATGAACATTTTCGGGTGAAATAATTGCAATAAGAGTTTTAAACTGAAGGTCAGCGTCTGCATCGCTTTCGACCAGCAGTGACTCGGAGTAGAACCGCTCGAGTCTCACAACAACGAGCCGACCCGGGACCCGACCCGAGACCCGACTCGAGACCCGACCCGGGTCACGCGACTCCACCACCTTCACTCTTCGTCGACCTTCAAACCTGCCAACATAGACGCAGTGATTCCACGACACGCTTGTCGCGACACGTCCAGCGGCGGCACAAACACATTCTTGTGTCAGTGACGCGGCCGTGATCGAGCGAAAGAGAAAGTGAAGCACAATAGTAGTAATTATAGGATTTAACACTTTTGCCCAAAGGCTCAAAGGAGGGCGAGGGTTCAACTCCACGACGAGGTCGGCGTTTGTTTCTGTCAGACAGGAAAAGACGTGAGAAAAGGATAATTTGAGCTTAAAAGCGTTTAGTACATTTTTCATGTGTTAAATAATTAAACAGTTAAAAAACAAAATTAAAAATACTGAAATATCTTTTCTCTACTGTCGATTTTTTATGACGTGATTAATTAATTGATGCTAACTATTAGCAACTTTATATAAAAATAAAAAAAGCCTCACTGTCAATATCAGAACATTCAATTTTACCTTTTAAAAGATGTTTTTAAAACATTGTTATGATTCCATGTTGAGCTTCAAATCAAGCGCTCTTGCGGCAATTATGTTCATCAACATAAACAGTCCGTACAGCAACAATCAACAGTTCCGGGTCACGTTCTCCAAAGAAACAAATACATGTATTTAGATTAAAACGTCTCTGACTACAAAACAAAATCACTGGAATTGTGTATTTAATAGAAAGTATTTTTAAAAATAGTGATATCAGATTCAAACATGAGGTTTGTGCACGAGCATGTTTGCAGGAATAAACTGGTGAATAACAGACTCACACATAGTGCAGCATCCTCGTATCACACACACACACGCACACACACACAACATTACAACACAATGACTCCCGTCTATTCACACAACAATCCGCATCTGTGCAGGAAACTCCTGGACCAGGCCCAGAGTCAGACTGGCCCAGACGAGCAGAACCGCGTTGAAAACACGAGAAAAGGTTCTGGACACACAACTCTTGTGTAGATCATCTCACACACAATCCACGATTCAGGGCTAAATGTTCTCCATGACAAGTTATCTCTGAGCCAAACATGAAGAACACGTTTGTTTTCATCGAAACAACAAAACCTGTTTTTAAAAATGACAATAAAACATATAAATATATGTGACATCACAGCCATTATAAATAGTTAAACACTTATGTAAAATAATAACATATCGACTGAAAACCTCCTCAAATGTCTAATATATTTTAAAGACTGCGCGTGTATTTAAAGTAAAGCGATGAAAAGAACATATTTGTTACATTAAAAAGGTAAATAATCCATTTCAGATGAAGGCAAATCTCAACAAAGACAAACATTTACACAACGTTCACACCAGATCGACACAACTCAAGTGTCGAGATGAACAAATATAAATAAATCGAACAGACTAACGTGTTATTGTCGATGATAATTAACAATGACGCAAAGATCGACGCTGACGAACCAGGTCCAGACTCCCCTTAAAATCAGCGCGTTTTTGAGAAAAATAGTCTCCGATTTAAAATGACGAATGAAACTAGAGATATTTCACCGACACGATGGATGTTTACGAATCAACATACACATCGGGGTGAAAGAAAGTCGACGTGGCGACGAGATTTAATCGTAGTTTGTTTATTTTTACCGGACAGTCACACGTGATGCAATGACAACTGCCGTAAGAAGCGCCTCTAAAATGGCGACATTTTCAACGCACTTCGGGCTCCAGAGAAAACAACAGGTCGGGGTGTGTGTCCACGCGCGGGGGGTTCGCGGACATTCGTGGACGTTTCCGTGGGTTCGGCGGTGTCGTGGGACCACTGGCAGGGCTCGGAGCCCGCGGCCCCTGAAGGCCCCTCAGCTCGTGTCGCTGCTTCCTGCAGGTTCTTCTCTCGACACGATCCGTTCTTAAGGTTCTCGATCCAGAAGCTGCTGCGAGTCAAAGGTTCTCACCTGGTTTGTGTCCGACGAGGAGAAGCTTCGGTGCGGATCAGTCCATTGTCTCAGTGCCGCTGATTCCTCCCGCGAGCTCAGACTCCTCTGCTCCTCCTCCTCCCATCATCCTCCTCCTCCCTTCTCTCTCTCCTCCTCCTCCTCCCTTCTCTGTCTCTCTCCTCCTCCTCCCATCATCCTCCTCCCTTCTCTCTCTCCTCCTCCTCCTCCTCCCTTCTCTCTCCTCCTCATCCCTTCTCTCGCTCCTCTTCCCTTCTCTCTCTCCTCCTCCACCTCCTCCCTTCTCTCTCTCCTCTTCCTCCCTTCTCTCTCTCCTCCACCTCCTCCCTTCTCTCTCCTCCTCCTCCCTTCTCTCTCCTCCTCCTCCCTTCTCTCTCTCCTCCTTCACCTCCTCCCCCTTCATCATTCTCCTCCCTTCTCTCTCTCCTCCTCCCTTCTCTCTCTCCTCTTCCCTTCTCTCTCTCCTCCTCCTCCCTTGTTTCTCTCCTTCTCCTCCCATCCTCCTCCTCCTCCCTTTCTCTCTCTCCTCCTCCTCTTCCTCCCTTCTCTCTCTGCTCCTCCTCCTCCCTTCTCTTTCTCCTCCTCCTCTCTCTGCTCCTCCTTTCTCTCTCTCTCCTCCTCCCTTCTCTCTCTCCTCCTCCTCCCTTCTCTCTCTCCTCCTCCTCCCTTCTCTCTCTCCTTCTCCTCCCATCTCTTTCTCCTCCTCCTCCCTTCTCTCTCTGCTCCTCCTCCTCCCTTCTATTTCTCCTCCCCCTCCTTTCTCTCTCTCTCCTCCTACCTTCTTTCTCTCCTCCTCCTCCCTTCTCTCTCTCCTCCTCCTCCTCCCTTCATCCTCCTTTCTTTCTCTCTCTCCTCCTCCCTTCTCTCTCTCCTCCTCCCATCTTCCCTTCTCTCTCTCCTCCTCCTCCCTTCTCTCTCCTCATCCCATCTTCCCTTCTCTCTCCCATCCTCCTCCCATCCTCTCCTCCTCCTCCCTTCTCTCTCTCCTCCTCCTCCTGCCTTCTCTCTCTCCTCCTCCTCCTCCCTTCTCTCTCTCCTCCTCCCATCTTCCCTTCTCTCTCTCATCCTCTCGTCCTCTCCTCTTTTCTCTCCATTCATCCTCGCTTGATTGTTGTTCTTCAGTTCGACCACCAGGTGTGTCCGCGTCATCACCACCTGTCCGCAGGTGCAGCAGCGAGAGAATAAAGCGCCTGAACCGAGCAGTGACGAACACGCTCTACTCCGAGTACCAGATGAACGACCTTCAAGACGCAGATCCATCATTTAAATGCATTTATTTTCCTGGAAATCTGGAGTTTAACATTTTTAACGACGTCATCTTTCGATAACCATCGATTAACATGAAGATAAAATATATATATATTTTGGAATTTTATTTCAAAATTAAACCCATTTTTTTTGTATCCATATTTACACACTTTTCTTCACTGAATATAATGTAATCTACAGTAATGTTTGATGTGTAAGTTTTTATACTAAAATATAATAATAAATAAAACACATTTTGGGGGGAATGTAAATATGGCAGAAAGGAAAATAGATTTTTGAACAAAATATTGTTTTAAAGTCCAGGAAAGTAAGAAAATGTTCAGTTCATTTGCCTTTAAATATTAATTAATTAATAATATTATTTAATAAATAAGTTTGTTCTGAACAAACATCAGATTCTCTCGTTAAATCAGTTCATTAAAAAATATATTATTATTATCATTATTCTGGTCTTAATAATTCAACTCGTCTCGGAAACCTTTAGAGGATCTTGAGCTCAACAGCTGAACTTTAGTGAGGCTGGTCTTTAGCGACACCTGCTGGTGTTTGACTGGAATCACACGAATAATTCAAGTATGTTTTTCTTTACGATTTGAAAAGGTTTCGATTGAAGCAACTTTTTCCATTGATTTAATAAAAGATCGTAAATAAACTCGTGGAGAAACAAACCTTCAAACATCAAAACAAAGCGTCTCTTGCTCCAGTTACAACTTTATTCACATTAATTCATCTTAATTCATCTTAATTCATCTTAATTCGGCTCCGGATCACAAACGGGTTGATGTTGCCGAGGGTTCTGATGCGGCACCGAAGCTGGAGGGACGTCCGCCCCTGGACCTCATGACCCTCATGACGTGTTTCAAGTTTCCCATCGTAAACCGAGCGTGGCGCTCCGCTCCGGGTGTCTCGCGGACGTCACCCGCTGACCACCTGCCCCGCCCACGTCTCGTGCTTGGTGCCGGGCTTCAGGTGCGTGATCCTCACCTCCACGGCCTGGACCTTCTCCTTCTTGGGCGGGATGGAGCAGAGCTTGTAGCTCAGCTCGTCGCCCTCCACCGGCACGTACTCGCCCTCCACGCTGACGGACAGGTGTCAACTTCACACGTCAGTTTTCAAAGATAAATCATAGAAGTTGAAAACATCGATCTCTGATTAGATTTAAACCATTTTTGTTTCATTTCCTCCACATTTTCAGCAAAATAATCCACTTTTATTAAGGTTTTAATAAAGTTTTGATATGAATTGTGGTTTTAAATGTATATGAAAATAAAATTAAAAGTAAAATGTATCATCATCATTGTTGCTATTATGATTATTATTATAACTGAATACAAAATCATGTGCAAATGTTTATATAAATTAGTTTCCATTAACAAACAAATCAGCAGAAAGAATTGCGTTAGAATAAACTTTTATAATTTGTGTGAGAAACGTGCACAAACTTCTCCTTCCAACCCTCTTGTTATCTTTTCCATATTGACTACATTTACTTTGACGAACTTTCTCAATTAAACGGATGTTCTTAGTTTCCACCGCAAGATGGCAGCAGCGACTCATCTGTTGTGTATATGAGCCGCAATGCATTGTGGTTTACTAAGTAGTTTGACGGGCGCCAACTTCATCTCGCCACACGCAACTAACACACGTTTACTGACTGAAACCATTTGTTGTGTGTTTTTGTTCGAGTACATCTGTCACAAAAGGTGGTTTCTTGGGTTTAAATCCATGATCATGGTGGATTACAGACGAAACCCCGCGATGCATTGTGGGTAATGTAGGCCAGACTCATGTATTTATGGATAACTTGATAAAATGATGCAACATTTTCAGTAAAGTGAATTAATTCAATGTTTTCATGAATAAAAATGTTATGTTTCCTGTTTTACTTGGACTTTATTGATTTATTTATTTGTTGATTTATTTGTTAATTTATTGATTTGTTAATTAATTTATTTGTTTATTTATTTATTTGTTGATTACTTTATTTGTTAATGTATTTATTGATATACGTATTTATTTGTTGATTTATTTATTTATTTGTTGATTTATTTATTTATTTGTTGATTACTTTATTTGTTAATGTATTTATTGATTTACGTATTTATTTGTTGATTTATTTATTTATTTGTTGATTTATTTATTTGTTGATTTATTTATTTGTTGATTTATTTATTGTTTTATGTATTTATTTGTTGATTTGTTGATTTATTTGTTGATTTATTAATTTATTTGTTGATTTATTTATTTATTTGTTGATTTATTCATTTATTTGTTGATTACTTTATTTGTTAATGTATTTATTGATTTACGTATTTATTTGTTGATTTATTTATTTATTTGTTGATTTATTTATTTGTTGATTTATTTATTGTTTTATGTATTTATTTGTTGATTTATTAATTTATTTGTTGATTTATTAATTTGTTGAATTTTTTATTTATTTATTTTTTGTTGATTTATTTATTTTTTGTTGATTTATTTATTTTTTGTTGATTTATTTATTTTTTGATTTATTTGTTGATTGATTTATTTGTTAATTTGTTGAATTATTTATTTATAATTTTTTTGTTGATTTATTAATTTGTTGATTTATTTGTTGATTTATTTGTTAATTTATTTGTTGATTGATTTATTGATTTATTTGTTGATATATTTATTGATTTATTTATTGATTTGTTGATTTCTTAGAAGCACAAACTCACTCTGAGATGTGGACGAAGACGTCGGCGCCTCCGTCGGCCGGCGTGATGAATCCGTGTCCTTTGGAGCGAGAGAAACATCTACAGACTCCGGTGAACGTGGGACCCTCGGCCGCCCGAGCCGTCCTGCACAACACACACAATAGTTGTCGTCATCGGAGGCGACGCGTGAACTTGCTCGGGATCCTCACGCTGAGCAGGTTCTGGTCCGGCGGGTCGGCAGCGGGCTCGGGACCAGGAATCCTCTCATGGGCGACGGCGAGCGATCTCTGTGGCGGGCGACGGGCGTCTGCAGCGACTCTGAGCGACAAACACAAGTTCAACATGGAAACAAACACATTTACAAATATAAACCCTGAGAAGGTACAACAGTGTCGACCGAGGAAAAGAAGCAAAAGAAAAACAAAGGTGGAAGATAAAAGAAATGAATAGGAAAGATTGAAAACATAGCGAAGGAGAGAAAGAAAGAAAATAGTTCTAGAAAAGAATCTGAAGAAGGAATAAAAACCTGGAGACGCAGCAGTGGTCAGTGGTGGAGTCTTGGGTCGAGACATGGTTCAGGTGAGACGAGGAGTCAGAGACAGGAAGTGGAATCACCTGTAGGGAGGAAACAACTGTGAACACTCTTCAAACCCCCCCGACCCCCCTGTGACCCCGTACAACAATCAACGACCTGTTGCCACGGTAACAACAAATTCTACAACGTCCATCATCGCTCGTGTGACTGAGATATGAGATTAGATCTGTTGTTACCCGTCTGCGGGGGAGAGACATCACTCCCACACAGATCACTCTTTTGTGAAGAACGATCACTCTTCTGTAGAGAACCATCACTCTTCTGTAGAGAACGATCACTCTTCTGTAGAGAACCATCACTCTTCTGTAGAGAACCATCACTCTTCTCTCAGATCACTCTTCTGTAGAGAACCATCACTCTTCTGTAGAGAACCATCACTCTTCTCTCAGATCACTCTTCTGTAGAGAACCATCACTCTTCTGTAGAGAACCATCACTCTTCTGTAGAGAACCATCACTCTTCTGTAGAGAACCATCACTCTTCTGTTGAGAACAATCACTCTTCTGTAGAGAACCATCACTCTTCTGTAGAGAACCATCACTCTTCTGTAGAGAACCATCACTCTTCTGTAGAGAACCATCACTCTTCTGTAGAGAACCATCACTCTTCTGTAGAGAACCATCACTCTTCTGTAGAGAACCATCACTCTTCTGTAGAGAACCATCACTCTTCTCTCAGATCACTCTTCTGTAGAGAACCATCACTCTTCTGTAGAGAACCATCACTCTTCTGTAGAGAACCATCACTCTTCTGTAGAGAACCATCACTCTTCTCTCAGATCACTCTTCTGTAGAGAACCATCACTCTTCTGTAGAGAACCATCACTCTTCTCTCAGATCACTCTTCTGTAGAGAACCATCACTCTTCTGTAGAGAACCATCACTCTTCTCTCAGATCACTCTTCTGTAGAGAACCATCACTCTTCTGTAGAGAACCATCACTCTTCTCTCAGATCACTCTTCTGTAGAGAACCATCACTCTTCTGTAGAGAACCATCACTCTTCTGTAGAGAACCATCACTCTTCTGTAGAGAACCATCACTCTTCTGTAGAGAACCATCACTCTTCTCTCAGATCACTCTTCTGTAGAGAACCATCACTCTTCTGTAGAGAACCATCACTCTTCTCTCAGATCACTCTTCTGTAGAGAACCATCACTCTTCTGTAGAGAACCATCACTCTTCTGTAGAGAACCATCACTCTTCTGTAGAGAACCATCACTCTTCTGTTGAGAACAATCACTCTTCTGTAGAGAACCATCACTCTTCTGTAGAGAACCATCACTCTTCTGTAGAGAACCATCACTCTTCTGTAGAGAACCATCACTCTTCTGTAGAGAACCATCACTCTTCTGTAGAGAACCATCACTCTTCTGTAGAGAACCATCACTCTTCTCTCAGATCACTCTTCTGTAGAGAACCATCACTCTTCTGTAGAGAACCATCACTCTTCTGTAGAGAACCATCACTCTTCTGTAGAGAACCATCACTCTTCTCTCAGATCACTCTTCTGTAGAGAACCATCACTCTTCTGTAGAGAACCATCACTCTTCTCTCAGATCACTCTTCTGTAGAGAACCATCACTCTTCTGTAGAGAACCATCACTCTTCTCTCAGATCACTCTTCTGTAGAGAACCACCACTCTTCTGTAGAGAACCATCACTCTTCTCTCAGATCACTCTTCTGTAGAGAACCATCACTCTTCTGTAGAGAACCATCACTCTTCTGTAGAGAACCATCACTCTTCTGTAGAGAACCATCACTCTTCTGTAGAGAACCATCACTCTTCTCTCAGATCACTCTTCTGTAGAGAACCATCACTCTTCTGTAGAGAACCATCACTCTTCTGTAGAGAACCATCACTCTTCTGTAGAGAACCATCACTCTTCTGTAGAGAACCATCACTCTTCTGTAGAGAACCATCACTCTTCTGTAGAGAACAATCACTCTTCTGTAGAGAACCATCACTCTTCTGTAGAGAACCATCACTCTTCTGTAGAGAACCATCACTCTTCTGTAGAGAACCATCACTCTTCTGTAGAGAACCATCACTCTTCTGTAGAGAACCATCACTCTTCTGTAGAGAACCATCACTCTTCTCTCAGATCACTCTTCTGTAGAGAACCATCACTCTTCTGTAGAGAACCATCACTCTTCTGTAGAGAACCATCACTCTTCTGTAGAGAACCATCACTCTTCTCTCAGATCACTCTTCTGTAGAGAACCATCACTCTTCTGTAGAGAACCATCACTCTTCTCTCAGATCACTCTTCTGTAGAGAACCATCACTCTTCTGTAGAGAACCATCACTCTTCTCTCAGATCACTCTTCTGTAGAGAACCATCACTCTTCTGTAGAGAACCATCACTCTTCTCTCAGATCACTCTTCTGTAGAGAACCATCACTCTTCTGTAGAGAACCATCACTCTTCTGTAGAGAACCATCACTCTTCTGTAGAGAACCATCACTCTTCTGTAGAGAACCATCACTCTTCTCTCAGATCACTCTTCTGTAGAGAACCATCACTCTTCTGTAGAGAACCATCACTCTTCTGTAGAGAACCATCACTCTTCTGTTGAGAACAATCACTCTTCTGTAGAGAACCATCACTCTTCTGTAGAGAACCATCACTCTTCTGTAGAGAACCATCACTCTTCTGTAGAGAACCATCACTCTTCTGTAGAGAACCATCACTCTTCTCTCAGATCACTCTTCTGTAGAGAACCATCACTCTTCTGTAGAGAACCATCACTCTTCTGTAGAGAACCATCACTCTTCTCTCAGATCACTCTTCTGTAGAGAACCATCACTCTTCTGTAGAGAACCATCACTCTTCTCTCAGATCACTCTTCTGTAGAGAACCATCACTCTTCTGTAGAGAACCATCACTCTTCTCTCAGATCACTCTTCTGTAGAGAACCATCACTCTACAGAAGAGTGATGGTTCTCTACAGAAGAGAACCATCACTCTTCTATAGAGAACCATCACTCTTCTGTAAAAAAAAATGATCACTCTTCTGTAGAGAACCATCACTCTTCTGTAGAGAACCATCACTCTTCTGTAGAGAACCATCACTCTTCTGTAGAGAACCATCACTCTTCTCTCAGATCACTCTTCTGTAGAGAACCATCACTCTTCTGTAGAGAACCATCACTCTTCTCTCAGATCACTCTTCTGTAGAGAACCATCACTCTTCTGTAGAGAACCATCACTCTTCTGTAGAGAACCATCACTCTTCTGTAGAGAACCATCACTCTTCTCTCAGATCACTCTTCTGTAGAGAACCATCACTCTTCTGTAGAGAACCATCACTCTTCTGTAGAGAACCATCACTCTTCTGTAGAGAACCATCACTCTTCTGTAGAGAACAATCACTCTTCTGTAGAGAACCATCACTCTTCTGTAGAGAACCATCACTCTTCTGTAGAGAACCATCACTCTTCTGTAGAGAACCATCACTCTTCTCTCAGATCACTCTTCTGTAGAGAACCATCACTCTTCTGTAGAGAACCATCACTCTTCTGTAGAGAACCATCACTCTTCTGTAGAGAACCATCACTCTTCTCTCAGATCACTCTTCTGTAGAGAACCATCACTCTTCTGTAGAGAACCATCACTCTTCTCTCAGATCACTCTTCTGTAGAGAACCATCACTCTTCTCTCAGATCACTCTTCTGTAGAGAACCATCACTCTTCTCTCAGATCACTCTTCTGTAGAGAACCATCACTCTTCTGTAGAGAACGATCACTCTTCTGTAGAGAACCATCACTCTTCTGTAAAAAAAAATGATCACTCTTCTGTAGAGAACCATCACTTTTCTGTAGAGAACCATCACTCTTCTGTAGAGAACCATCACTCTTCTGTAGAGAACCATCACTCTTCTGTAGAGAACCATCACTCTTCTCTCAGATCACTCTTCTGTAGAGAACCATCACTCTTCTCTCAGATCACTCTTCTGAAGAGAACGATCACTCTTCTGTAGAGAATGATCACTCTTCTGTAGAGAACTATCACTCTTCTGTAGAGAACTATCACTCTTCTGTAGAGAACCATCACTCTTCTGTAGAGAACTATCACTCTTCTGTAGAGAACCATCACTCTTCTGTAGAGAACTATCACTCTTCTGTAGAGAACCATCACTCTTCTGTAGAGAACCATCACTCTTCTGTAGAGAACTATCACTCTTCTGTAGAGAACCATCACTCTTCTGTAGAGAACCATCACTCTTCTGTAGAGAACCATCACTCTTCTGTAGAGAACCATCACTCTTCTGTAGAGAACCATCACTCACTCTTCTATAGAGAACCATCACTCTTCTCTCAGATCACTCTCCTCCAGATGGACTCAACAGTCGTCCTTGTGTCTCTCAGATCATTTCCATTCACAACAAACAAGCGTCTGTTGTTCAGGCGAGTTCTGGCGTCAGAAGAGATTTAATCTGTGGTTGATCCATGAGTCACTCTGATGCCACTGATCCATGAGTCACTCTGATGCCACTGATCCATGAGTCACTCTGACAACACTGATCCATGAGTCACTCTGATGCCACTGATCCATGAGTCACTCTGATGCCACTGATCCATGAGTCACTCTGATGCCACTGATCCATGAGTCACGCTGATGCCACTGATCCATGAGTCACTCTGATGCCACTGATCTATGAGTCACTCTGACAACACTGATCCATGAGTCACTCTGATGCCACTGATCCATGAGTCACTCTGATGCCACTGATCCATGAGTCACGCTGATGCCACTGATCTATGAGTCACTCTGATGCCACTGATCCATGAGTCACTCTGATGCCACTGATCCATGAGTCACTCTGATGCCACTGATCCATGAGTCACTCTGATGCCACTGATCCATGAGTCACTCTGATGCCACTGATCCATGAGTCACTCTGATGCCACTGATCCATGAGTCACTCTGATGCCACTGATCCATGAGTCACTCTGACAACACTGATCCATGAGTCACTCTGATGCCACTGATCCATGAGTCACTCTGACAACACTGATCCATGAGTCACTCTGATGCCACTGATCCATGAGTCACTCTGATGCCACTGATCCATGAGTCACTCTGATGCCACTGATCCATGAGTCACTCTGATGCCACTGATCCATGAGTCACTATGATGCCACTGATCCATGAGTCACGCTGATGCCACTGATCTATGAGTCACGCTGATGCCACTGATCCATGAGTCACTCTGATGCCACTGATCCATGAGTCACTCTGATGCCACTGATCCATGAGTCACTGTGATGCCACTGATCCATGAGTCACTCTGACAACACTGATCCATGAGTCACTCTGACAACCACTGATCCATGAGTCACTCTGATGCCACTGATCCATGAGTCACTCTGACAACCACTGATCCATGAGTCACTCTGATGCCACTGATCCATGAGTCACTCTGATGCCACTGATCCATGAGTCACTCTGACAACACTGATCCATGAGTCACTCTGATGCCACTGATCTATGAGTCACTCTGATGCCACTGATCTATGAGTCACTCTGATGCCACTGATCTATGAGTCACTCTGACAACCACTGATCCATGAGTCACTCTGATGCCACTGATCTATGAGTCACTCTGATGCCACTGATCCATGAGTCACTCTGATGCCACTGATCCATGAGTCACTGTGATGCCACTGATCCATGAGTCACTCTGATGCCACTGATCTATGAGTCACTCTGATGCCACTGATCTATGAGTCACTCTGATGCCACTGATCTATGAGTCACTCTGATGCCACTGATCTATGAGTCACGCTGATGCCACTGATCCATGAGTCACTCTGATGCCACTGATCTATGAGTCACTCTGATGCCACTGATCCATGAGTCACTCTGATGCCACTGATCTATGAGTCACGCTGATGCCACTGATCTATGAGTCACTCTGATGCCACTGATCTATGAGTCACTCTAAGCTCCTCCCACTGCTGGTCATAATATTTCTTAACCAGCTCGTCTGGTTTAAGTTCCATTCACTGACGAACCAGAGTCAGAGTCATAGAGACTTCAGTGAACCAGAGTCAGAGTCATAGAGACTTCAGTGAACCAGAGTCAGAGTCATAGAGACTTCAGTGAACCAGAGTCAGAGTCATAGAGACTTCAGTGAACCAGAGTCAGAGTCATAGAGACTTCAGTGAACCAGAGTCAGAGTCATAGAGACTTCAGTGAACCAGAGTCAGAGTCATAGAGACTTCAGTGAACCAGAGTCAGAGTCATAGAGACTTCAGTGAACCAGAGTCAGAGTCATAGAGACTTCAGTGAACCAGAGTCAGAGTCATAGAGACTTCAGTGAACCAGAGTCAGAGTCATAGAGACTTCAGTGAACCAGAGTCAGAGTCATAGAGACTTCAGTGAACCAGAGAAACATGTTTTCAATCCATGTCTGAAAATAGAAAAACTGACACTTGACAATAACCAGGAGAGTTAAGAGCAATATACACACAAATATACACACAAATATACACAACACATACAACCATATATACACACACACTTACAGTACAAACACAACACATATACACACATATCTACACACACAAACATATATACACACACACACACACAACACAAACATATATACACATACAACACTCATAAACAAACACACATATACATAAACACAAACACACACAAACACACACTTGTACAAACACACATAATAATAGTGTATGTTCACAGTGAGAACAACAGTGTTGCTGAAACTGGAATCTACTGTGTGTGTGTCTATAGAAATTTCCAGTAGTGAACCTGACACAGCAGATCCTGATCCAGTGACCTGGACAACACATAGTTATATATACATAGTTTATATATATATATATATATATATATATATATATATATATATATAGTTATGTTGTGCAACACATGTGCTCTGTTGTGTTATAAAGTGAAGTTAAACTCGAGTCATTCCTGTCGTGTCTCAGGTGTAATTTGCCCTCCAGCAAGAAGCACAACATACACAACAACACTTTCTCTACACAAGTGTGAAGGGTTTGTTGCTCAAGGGTTGAAACTACTATAATGGCTCATGTTACTACACAACATTGTTCTGTTGGAGAAGCTGCTGCTCTCGTCTTACATTATTGATCGTGTTGCACAAGAACACACAAGAACACACAAGAACACACAACAAACCTCAGCGGGTCGTAAAGACCCGGATCTTAACACACATCATTGTGGTCTCGTGGAAGCTCTGACGGTGAAGACAACTACAACAGACACACACACGGGGACTCAACACACACACACGGGGACTCGACACACACACAGGACTCAACACACACACACAAGCGGACTCGACACACACACAGGACTAGACACACACTCGGGGACTCAACACACACACACGGGACTCGACACACACATGGGGACTCGACACACACACAGGACTCAACAGACACACGGGACTAGACACACACTCGGGGACTCAACACACACACGGGACTCGACACACACATGGGGACTCGACACACACACAGGACTCAACACACACACACACACACGGGGACTCGACACACACACACACAAGCGGACTCGACACAAACACGGGGACTCGACACACACACGGGACTCGACACAGATACAGGACTCAACACACACACAGGGACTCGACACACACACGGGACTAGACACACACTCGGTGACTCAACACACACACGGGACTCGACACACACATGGGGACTCGACACACACACAGGACTCAACACACACACACACGGGGACTCGACACACACACAAGGGGACTCGACACACACACACAAGGGGACTCGACACACACACGCGTGGACTCGACAAAAAATGCACACACGGGGACTCGACACACACACACAAGGGGACTCGACACATACACACACGGGGACTCTACACACACACACACGGGGACTCTACACACACACACACACACACACACACACACACACCACACACACACACCCCCACACACACACCCCCACACACACACACACACACACACACACACACACACACGGGGACTCGACACACACACACACACAGGGACTCGACACACACACATGGGGACTCGACACACACACACGGGGACTCAACACACACACATGGGGACTCGACACACACACACGGGGACTCGACACACACACATGGGGACTCGACACACACACACGGGGACTCAACACACACACATGGGGACTCGACACACACACACGGGGACTCAACACACACACATGGGGACTCGACACACACACACGGGGACTCAACACACACACATGGGGACTCGACACACACACACGGGGACTACACACACACACACACCTGCTGATCAACAACAGACACAATAACCAGCTCAGATGATTCTCATCAAATCAGAGAAACATCTTCACACGTCACTGACTCACAAATGATGGCCTTGAATGACGTCAACAAGCGTCAAAACATCCCAATAATGAAGGTTTGAACCGATGACTCATGTGTCACGTGACGTCATCATTCAATTGTTATTTTAATTCTGTATTGTATTATATTTTAATAATAAATCACCGTTTCTTTGATTCTTCAGGACAAAACAAGTTGTTTGTAACATTTTCTAAAAGGTTCAATTTAAATTTTCTTTATCACGATATTTGTTGTTGTTTACGTTATGTTTTTATCTTGTTTACTTTCACTTCCTGTTTTTTTTTCAGTAGAAAATATTCAAATAAAACAATCAGAGTAAAGTTTGGTCACGAGATGCGTTTAGATGTAGACATGTCAACAATTAGGTAGTGTGTAGACTAATAACACACACACACACACACACACACACACACAGATACACATTTCTCAGTAAAAATGGATGCCAGGAATACCGTAATGGAAAACAAAACAGGAAAGGGAATTGTGGGTCTTACTTGTCATCGTCGCAGAGTTACACACGTGATGTAACACAACACAACACAACACAACACCCTCGAGCAACACAATTGTGTTTTACTTTCAATTTTCTGTCCAAACTTGTCGCTCGTGGTGCGTTCACGGCCCAGCGTCACTCACCTCAGCCGCTTCAAGTTCTCGCTGGAAATGTTGTTTTTTCGCTCAAACCAGGCAAGTGAAGCAAACCAGACTCAACTAGTCGCACGGGTCGCTCGACCAGGTAACTCGACCAGGTAACTCGCGCGAGCCACAGGTCAGATGTTCAACGCTCGCCCCCGCGTCACTCACTTTTACTGGATGGGCGTGATGGCCTCACCGATGACGTCACCCAGAGGCTCGTTGAGTACCGTAAGTCAGGCTGCAGAAGCGCAACGTAAACGTTTACCGTAAACAAGCGGGACATTTAAATAAAAAGAAAACCACGTTTAGTTGAGACTTTAATGTATTACTAGAGTCGGTTTGAAGGAGGTGATGAAAATAACTTTATTGTAATTAAATAAACAGTTCTAATGGATCATTGAAGTTAATGTCACTTTGATTTATTTTGAAATATAACATTTCTATTTGGATTTATTTTGAAATATAACATTTCTATTTGGATTTATTTTGAAATATAACATTTCTATTTGGATTTATTTTGAAATATAACATTTCTATTTGGATCCTTGAATAATCCATTAGAAACGATTTCATCTGAACTCGTGCCTCTTGATCGTTTAATTTTATTAATGCTATACGTCACTGTTTATCATTTATCCAACCATCTGTATTTCAAACCTGGACGGTGTTGTGTTGAAGTTGTGCTGGAGTTGTGCTGAAGTTGTGTTGAAGTTGTGTTGAAGTTGTGCTGAAGTTGTGTTGAAGTTGTGCTGAAGTTGTGTTGAAGTTGTGCTGAAGTTGTGCTGAAGTTGTGTTGAAGTTGTGCTGAAGTTGTGTTGAAGTTGTGCTGAAGTTGTGTTGAAGTTGTGCTGAAGTTGTGCTGAAGTTGTGCTGAAGTTGTGTTGAAGTTGTGCTGAAGTTGTGTTGAAGTTGTGCTGAAGTTGTGCTGAAGTTGTGCTGAAGTTGTGTTGAAGTTGTGTTGAAGTTGTGTTGAAGTTGTGCTGAAGTTGTGTTGAAGTTGTGCTGAAGTTGTGTTGAAGTTGTGTTGAAGTTCACACACATGTCAATCATGTCAACAACACAAACGAGACTCAGTGTCAGTGACTCAGGTTTATTGCGAACACAACGTCAGAGTACCGGAGCTGGTGACGTGACCGTGGAGCAGAACATTTCACACTCTGGCTGAGGAAGTGTAACACAATCCACCACAGAGACTCACTCTCACACACACACATACACACGCACACACACGCGCACACACACACGCGGATATGGCACTTCAAAGGTGCAACTGAGACCCTGTATACATGAACACACACCTGCGTGTTTGTCAATAAAATCTTCATCTGAACCGAAGTATCCACAGCAGCTTCTTGACAGCTGTCAATCATCAACCTCTTCACAGGACGGACGCGATCACATGACCACACTTGTACCAGTTAACAGGTTAGTTAATCATGTTAGTGACACAATGACTGGATACTTTAACCAATCACTAACTTGCAAAAAAGGACAAACAACTTATAATGAAACGTAAATAACAAACGTTTTTGTTCATTTTAGTTCCATAAGATAAGATTATTCTTTAAATCTCAATCCTACATTTAGTGACATGTATTTTTTTATGCAGTTTGGTTTAAACCACTTTTCATTACTTAGTAAAAACACTGTATAAATATTTGTGTCGTTTATTTTACGACACGTGTTGATTTAAAACGTCACAATATTTGTTGTTAAAACAAAAGAAGCTTCATTTCTATGTGTGGTCATGTGATCGCTCTGTGAAGGCGCCTGTCAATCATCTGTGCTACGTCGCTAACAAGCTGTACATTTATTGCACGTAAATCTTCCCAACATTCCTGGAACGTTTTTCCCAGCGGCGTGTTCCAGCTTCACGGTTCCACGTCGGGAGGATTATGATCCAAACGCGTCTCGGTATATATAATATACGACGGGATCGGAGTCTCTGCGAGGGTCGAGTGGATCTTCAGGACCGGGTGGTTCTGCTCAGTGTGGCTCAGAAACGACGGAGCTCGCCGGCGAGCGGGCGGGAGGGAGGGCGGCGGGCGGTTACCGTGGCGACGGACGGTGATGGTTCCTCGTCCGTGGCGTCGTCGCCGTGGACGCGGCGGTTCCGTCACAGTGTTCTTGGACCGTCACAGGTGAATCAGTCGTGAGGGATTTAAAAAGACTTAAAAGTGGGTTTAAAATCTAAAAAAAAGTGGATTTGCTGGAATGCTGGGGGCGTGTCCTCTGAGCGGGGGCGGGTCCTGATGGGACGGGAGGTCGGTGAGTCCCAGCGGGAATGACGTCTGGAGTGATGCTGGATCCAGGACCGGGTCCAAAACGATAGTTGCTGAGGTAATGGTTCGGGATGAGTGACAGGACGACGAGTCGATCCACCGCCAGCGACACCGGTTCGTGGGATCAACGCGGACCCGTGACCCTCGAGGGGTCACAGAACCTGCTCGTGTACCGGGAGGGCCTGAGCACACGCGTGTAGAAGAACATCATGTCACGTTTCACATGTTAAAAGGTTGAATTCGTTTGTGTTGAAACTATGTTACGCATATTTTTAATGACTTTCTTTTAACGTTGTAATTCCAATCGTTCCAAAATTAAACACAGTTAATGAAACATTCTTAAAAAAATAATGTGTAGTATTTTTAAATTCAATGTATGATATTAATGATTAAAAATTATTCAAAAATGTTATTCATTATTCATAACTAACATTTTTTTAATCCATGGTCTTTTAAATTCAACGTAAAAGTGTCGCCAGACTAAACCAAACGAGTGCCGAGCCTCTGGATCCAACGTTCAGCCGACCACGAAAAACATGCAGGCGATCGGCACTCGTTTGGTTTAGTCTGGCGACACTTTTACGTTGAACTTAAAAGACCATGGATTAAAAAAAAATATTGAATTTAGAAAATGTTATTTATGAATCATTTGAATTTAAAATATCAAACTATCAAAAACAATCGTTCGATACAAAACAGGTTAAAGTTCAACCCTGTCAATCAAAGGAGACTCACGCGGGTCACATGGTGCGACTGTACTGGATGCCGGTCTTGGAGGCGATGTTGGACCAGGGCAGCAGCGAGCGCAGCAGCGACTGGGCCTGACGGTACAGTCTCTGGGGGATGGAACACGGGCTCAGGCTGGCCAGAGTGGAACCGATGTGCTGGATATAGTCGGTGAGCGTCCCGTCAAGGAAGGACCTTCTGGTCGCGACACACACACACACACCGGAGACAACAAAAGGATATAAGATGGTCCAGGGCGGGTGACCCCCGTTGATGTAGAGCACGTAGGTGAAGCCGTCCTTCAGCACGCCGCGGATGGAGTAGTAGTACGGCAGGTAGTGGTGCTGCCGGAAGTCCCGGTTCTCGTAGAAGTGGATGGCGGTGGCGTTGGTGGTGAGGACGTGCAGGTAGATGGCCTTACAGTGGTCCTGGGCCGTGGTGGAGATGTGCTCCTTCAGACTGTCCAGCAGCAGAGAGCCTGGCG
>NC_141832.1:6297208-6349708 GCF_982586985.1 Callionymus lyra | reverse complement strand
GTTTCTAAACATGTTCTCAGTGATCAGTGTTTGTTTCTAAACATGTTCTCAGTGATCAGTGTTTGTTTCTAAACATGTTCTCAGTGATCAGTGTTTGTTTCTAAACATGTTCTCAGTGATCAGTGTTTGTTTCTAAACATGTTCTCAGTGATCAGTGTTTGTTTCTAAACATGTTCTCAATGATCAGTGTTTGTTTCTAAACATGTTCTCAGTGATCAGTGTTTGTTTCTAAACATGTTCTCAATGATCAGTGTTTGTTTCTAAACATGTTCTCAGTGATCAGTGTTTGTTTCTAAACATGTTCTCAGTGATCAGTGTTTGTTTCTAAACATGTTCTCAGTGATCAGTGTTTGTTTCTAAACATGTTCTCAGTGATCAGTGTTTGTTTCTAAACATGTTCTCAGTGATCAGTGTTTGTTTCTAAACATGTTCTCAATGATCAGTGTTTGTTTCTAAACATGTTCTCAGTGATCAGTGTTTGTTTCTAAACATGTTCTCAATGATCAGTGTTTGTTTCTAAACATGTTCTCAGTGATCAGTGTTTGTTTCTAAACATGTTCTCAGTGATCAGTGTTTGTTTCTAAACATGTTCTCAGTGATCAGTGTTTGTTTCTAAACATGTTCTCAGTGATCAGTGTTTGTTTCTAAACATGTTCTCAGTGATCAGTGTTTGTTTCTAAACATGTTCTCAGTGATCAGTGTTTGTTTCTAAACATGTTCTCAGTGATCAGTGTTTGTTTCTAAACATGTTCTCAGTGATCAGTGTTTGTTTCTAAACATGTTCTCAGTGATCAGTGTTTGTTTCTAAACATGTTCTCAGTGATCAGTGTTTGTTTCTAAACATGTTCTCAGTGATCAGTGTTTCTAAACATGTTCTCCGCAGACGTCCTGTGCAGCAGCTGGACTCGAGATCGTCTTCACACTAAAAATACTTTGGTTTCTCGTTTCATCCTCAGAAAAGTTCAAACATACAGTTGAGTCTAAAACGCTGAGTCGACGAAACGCGAGCTCGTGTCAGCGAAACTACATTTAGAGTCGTCGGAAAAAACTTGAAAAATACTTTCATTGTAATGTACACGTTAGTACTTTCTCATAAGAGTTCTGTTTTTTTGTGTTAGTTTGCGTTTAATACCATAAATTGTATTTTTCAAAGTGAAATATTTGAAGAACTTTTCAAAAAATGATAAAATACAAAAGAAAAGTTTGGTGTTTGATTGGCAGCTCAGCAGGACCGGTGATGTGCAGTCCGAGGGCCACATGGGGCCCCCGAGCCGCTCCACCTCTGGGTTCGTTGTGAAGGTGACCTTGAGGTCAAAAGTTTTATCGTTGTTGAAGGTTAAAGGTCGAACTCGTCTTATCTTCGGCGAACTCTCTTATCAGGGCAGCGCAGGCGGGCGGGACCGAACCGGAGCTCGCGGACCTGCTCGGGTTTAACCAAAGACACAACGTTTCCTTCATCGATGAGTTGGTTTTGTTTTGAATCACTTTTTAAACTAGTCAAGAAGTAGAAGTTTCTCCTGGTGTTTGCCTGGGTTTACTCCGGGAACTCCGGTTTCCTCCCACGAGTGGATGTACAAATAAAACGATAAATAAATGAATCTTCAATCACTCGAGAACAAGATCCACGACAGGTCCATGACTCCGAAGGTTCTGGACTAGATCTACCAACCCGACCACGACTGGCTCAGAGGCCGAGTCCACCTCCAGGAGCGCGGGCTTGACCTTGAAAGGTCACGACTCCGTTAGTGTTTGAAAAACTTCTGATAAAATACGTTGAATAAAGACGTGTCGACGCTCGCTGTCGTCTGCGAAACCCTCTGGTCCCGTGGATGCAAAGCATTCTGGGAGCAAGCGGTGACGCAAGCAGATTCCCAGCTTCCATCCGAGCGAGAGGACGAGCATCCAACGTCAACTGCCACCAACGATTAACCCCCGAATTCCCGGCCCCGGGCGGGACTGGAGCCTGTGACCCCGATTAGCGACTTCGTCCAGTTAAACTCGTTTTGGGATTGAGGTCGTCTCGGTGGGTGGCGTTCAATCGCATCAGCCTCCATCTTTAACCAGGACAGAAAAACACCGGCCCGGACCCGGGTGCCGGGCACCGACCCGGACCCGGCTGTCACTCAAACATTCCGTTGATGCATCACCTACCATTTGTCCAGTTGAGCCTTGATGTCGGCGCAGGCGGCGGGGACGGGGGTCTCGGCGGGGGCGGCGGTCTCGGAGTCTGACATGTCTGCGAGAGGATGTGAGTCCTGGTCCTGGTCCTGGTCCTGGTCCTGGTCCTTAGATCCCACGACAGAGGCAGAGACACAGGCAGACGGCGAGGGTGAGTGGGTGAAAGTGGGAGGAGACAAGTGGGAGGAGAGGGTGGGCGGAGTCAGAACATGTGAGTGGGCCGAACATGTGTGGAGGGGGGGTGGGGGGGGCGCCCCAGCAGAGGTCAAAGTTCAAACATGTCTGCAGCCTGCCAAACTTATCCTGGTCAATTGAATCTTGACAGTGATTCGCCAGCAGGTGGCAGCACGTGACACGGAGCCCGCTCGGCTCCTGTTACGTCATCGTGTCAGCGATGACAGTGACGTCATCAGAAGCGTCTCAAGGTCGTTCGTGACTCGCTGACTTTGTACTTTGAGTCACAGAGACTTTTGACTGTTTGTGAAGATGTTTTTCACGTAGAAATTTATTTATAATCAGTTCATACATTTAGTTTATGTTTCTTTATTTTACGATTAAAAAAAGTATTTTTTAAACACATTATTATAGAAACGGTTTGATTATTAAATGACATCAAACAAAAACTTTATCTTATTCGTTTTAGTTATAAAATGTCACTGTAAAAAATTTAATCATTTTTATTTTCTCTGCTGAGCAACAGCGGCCTCTGGTGGATGAAATCGTAACAGTTTTTCATTCGATCGATGAAGACGAACTGATCGACATGAATGAGTTTTTAAAATATGTAAAATATTGTTCGATACAAAGATAAGAACAAATAACAATCAAATTAATCATAAAAACACAGGTGTGTGTGTTTGGAACATTGTGTCCCGATGTTTGAACGAAACGAGAATCTAAGGTTTTAAGTTAACGCAGGTTTTCTTCATGATTGACGTGAAAATAATTTTATATTCGTTTGCTTTTCTTCGATTAAAACAAACATCGTTTTTTATCTTCTTATTTTTACCAAAGCCACTTTTTTACGATTGAAAATGTATTTTTTTAAATAAACTCCCAGTAATGAAGACACCGACCTTCACTGTTCATGTATTTACGATCAATAAAGATCTATATTGATCTATATTGTTGGAGAAGAAACTTGACAGAAGTTATTAACGTTCGACAAACATTAAGCTCATTCGTCTCCAAACACTCACAGGGCCTCGAACTCAACACGTCCTGATTTAGCAGCAGCTCATTCAAACCCATGAGCTGCTGCTGAAGTTCAATTACATTTGCATCTCAACGTCGACAAGTAAATAAAGAAGAGTTTTTACCGTCAGTGCAGCAGAAGTCGAGGCAAAGAGTGGAACCTGCACGTGTGTGAGTGTGTGTGTGTGTGTGTGTATGTGTGTGTTTTACAAGACTACATGTATGTGCACGTGTGTCGAGCTCTGCTGAGTGTGTGAGTGTGTGTGTGCGTGTGTATGTGTGTGTGTTACAGGACAACATGTACGTACTCGTCTCAGAGGTCAGAGCTTCAGGGAGAGAAGGTTAAAAATGTAGAGAAGACGTTGATCTGTGAACTTTAGCATTTCTTAGACGAAGAACCAGACGGCATTGAATTCATGATTTCTTTGTTTCTTACAAAGAGTTCAAGATGTTATTTTTATATAAAATTATATTTTTATTCATGATTGTATTTGTGTTTGAATAGTATTTTTGTGTTAGAGGTGTATCCGGTTGAAGATATTGTTCAGGACGTCGTGTTCTCTCCACGTGAGTGACTTTAAAAAACTTTTACAAGTTTCTACAAAACACGACTTCAGCTGCTGCGACGACATCTTCTCTTTGTTGTTATGAAAACAGTCGTCAATGTCGTCACGGAAACACAAGTGAAGGGTCACGGAAACACAAGTGAAGGGTCACGGAAACACAAGTGAAGGGTCACGGAAACACAAGTGAAGGGTCACAGAAACACAAGTGAAGGGTCACGGAAACACAAGTGAAGGGTCACAGAAACACAAGTCAAGGGTCACGGAAACACAAGTGAAGGGTCACAGAAACACAAGTCAAGGGTCACGGAAACAGAAGTGAAGGGTCACAGAAACACAATTGAAGGGTCACAGAAACACAAGTGAAGGGTCACAGAAACACAAGGGAAGGGTCACAGAAACACAAGTGAAGGGTCACAGAAACACAAGTGAAGGGTCACAGAAACACAATTGAAGGGTCACAGAAACACAAGTCAAGGGTCACAGAAACACAAGTGAAGGGTCACAGAAACACAAGTAAAGGGTCACAGAAACACAAGTGAAGGGTCACAGAAACACAAGTGAAGGGTCACAGAAACACAAGTGAAGGGTCACAGAAACACAAGTGAAGGGTCACAGAAACACAAGTCAAGGGTCACAGAAACACAAGTGAGGGGTCACGGAAACACAAGTGAAGGGTCACAGAAACACAATTGAAGGGTCACAGAAACACAAGTCAAGGGTCACAGAAACACAAGTGAAGGGTCACAGAAGCACAAGTGAAGGGTCACAGAAACACAAGTCAAGGGTCACAGAAACACAAGTCAAGGGTCACAGAAACACAAGTCAAGTGTCACAGAAACACAAGTGAAGGGTCATGGAAACACAAGTGAAGGGTCACAGAAACGCAACTGAAGGGCCACAGAAACACAAGTCAAGGGTCACAGAAACACAAGTCAAGGGTCACAGAAACACAAGTGAAGGGTCACAGAAACACAAGTCAAGGGTTACAGAAACACAACTGAAGGGCCACGGAAACACAAGTGAAGGGTCACAGAAACACAAGTGAAGGGTCACAGAAACACAAGTGATGGTTCACAGAAACACAATTGAAGGGTCACAGAAACACAAGTCAAGGGTCACAGAAACACAAGTGAAGGGTCACAGAAACACAAGTAAAGGGTCACAGAAACACAAGTGAAGGGTCACAGAAACACAAGTGAAGGGTCACAGAAACACAAGTGAAGGGTCACAGAAACACAAGTGAAGGGTCACAGAAACACAATTGAAGGGTCACAGAAACACAAGTCAAGGGTCACAGAAACACAAGTGAAGGGTCACAGAAGCACAAGTGAAGGGTCACAGAAACACAAGTCAAGGGTCACAGAAACACAAGTCAAGGGTCACAGAAACACAAGTCAAGTGTCACAGAAACACAAGTGAAGGGTCATGGAAACACAAGTGAAGGGTCACAGAAACGCAACTGAAGGGCCACAGAAACACAAGTCAAGGGTCACAGAAACACAAGTCAAGGGTCACAGAAACACAAGTGAAGGGTCACAGAAACACAAGTCAAGGGTCACAGAAACACAAGTGAGGGGTCACGGAAACACAAGTGAAGGGTCACAGAAACACAATTGAAGGGTCACAGAAACACAAGTCAAGGGTCACAGAAACACAAGTGAAGGGTCACAGAAGCACAAGTGAAGGGTCACAGAAACACAAGTCAAGGGTCACAGAAACACAAGTCAAGGGTCACAGAAACACAAGTCAAGTGTCACAGAAACACAAGTGAAGGGTCATGGAAACACAAGTGAAGGGTCACAGAAACACAACTGAAGGGCCACAGAAACACAAGTCAAGGGTCACAGAAACACAAGTCAAGGGTCACAGAAACACAAGTGAAGGGTCACAGAAACACAAGTCAAGGGTTACAGAAACACAACTGAAGGGCCACGGAAACACAAGTGAAGGGTCACAGAAACACAAGTGAAGGGTCACAGAAACACAAGTGATGGTTCACAGAAACACAATTGAAGGGTCACAGAAACACAAGTCAAGGGTCACAGAAACACAAGTGAAGGGTCACAGAAACACAAGTAAAGGGTCACAGAAACACAAGTGAAGGGTCACAGAAACACAAGTGAAGGGTCACAGAAACACAAGTGAAGGGTCACAGAAACACAAGTGAAGGGTCACAGAAACACAAGTCAAGGGTCACAGAAACACAAGTGAGGGGTCACGGAAACACAAGTGAAGGGTCACAGAAACACAATTGAAGGGTCACAGAAACACAAGTCAAGGGTCACAGAAACACAAGTGAAGGGTCACAGAAGCACAAGTGAAGGGTCACAGAAACACAAGTCAAGGGTCACAGAAACACAAGTCAAGGGTCACAGAAACACAAGTCAAGTGTCACAGAAACACAAGTGAAGGGTCATGGAAACACAAGTGAAGGGTCACAGAAACGCAACTGAAGGGCCACAGAAACACAAGTCAAGGGTCACAGAAACACAAGTCAAGGGTCACAGAAACACAAGTGAAGGGTCACAGAAACACAAGTCAAGGGTTACAGAAACACAACTGAAGGGCCACGGAAACACAAGTGAAGGGTCACAGAAACACAAGTGAAGGGTCACAGAAACACAAGTGATGGTTCACAGAAACACAAGTGAAGGGTCACAGAAACACAAGTGAAGGTTCACAGAAACACAAGTGAAGGGTCACGGAAACACAAGTGAAGGGTCACAGAAACACAAGTGAAGGGTCACAGAAACACAAGTGAAGGGTCACGGAAACACAAGTGAAGGTTCACAGAAACACAAGTGAAGGGTCACAGAAACACAAGTGAAGGGTCACAGAAACACAAGTGAAGGGTCACAGAAACACAAGTGAAGGTTCACAGAAACACAAGTGAAGGGTCACAGAAACACAAGTCAAGGGTTACAGAAACACAAGTGAAGGTGCCACGGAAACACAAGTGAAGGGTCACAGAAACACAAGTCAAGGGTCACAGAAACACAACTGAAGGGCCACGGAAACACAAGTGAAGGGTCACAGAAACACAAGTGAAGGGTCACAGAAACACAAGTGAAGGGTCACAGAAACACAAGTGAAGGGTCACAGAAACACAAGTGAAGTGTCACAGAAACACAAGTCAAGGTTCACAGAAACACAAGTGAAGGGTCACAGAAACACAAGTGAAGGGTCACGGAAACACAAGTGAAGGGTCACAGAAACACAAGTGAAGGTTCACAGAAACACAAGTGAAGGGTCACAGAAACACAAGTGAAGGGTCACGGAAACACAAGTGAAGGGTCACAGAAACACAAGTGAAGGGTCACGGAAACACAAGTGAAGGATCACGGAAACACAAGTGAAGGGTCACGGAAACACAAGTGAAGATTCACAGAAACACAAGTCAAGGGTCACGGAAACACAAGTGAAGGTTCACGGAAACACAAGTGAAGGGTCACGGAAACACAAGTGAAGGTTCACAGAAACACAAGTGAAGGTTCACGGAAACACAAGTGAAGGTTCACGGAAACACAAGTGAAGGGTCACAGAAACACAAGTGAAGGGTCACGGAAACACAAGTGAAGGGTCACAGAAACACAAGTGAAGGTTCACAGAAACACAAGTGAAGGTTCACAGAAACACAAGTGAAGGGTCACAGAAACACAAGTGAAGGTTCACAGAAACACAAGTGAAGGGTCACGGAAACACAAGTGAAGGGTCACAGAAACACAAGTGAAGGGTCACAGAAACACAAGTGAAGGTTCACAGAAACACAAGTGAAGGGTCACGGAAACACAAGTGAAGGGTCACAGAAACACAAGTGAAGGGTCACAGAAACACAAGTGAAGGTTCACAGAAACACAAGTGAAGGGTCACGGAAACACAAGTGAAGGGTCACAGAAACACAAGTGAAGGGTCACAGAAACACAAGTGAAGGGTCACAGAAACACAAGTGAAGGGTCACAGAAACACAAGTGAAGGGTCACAGAAACACAAGTCAAGGGTCACAGAAACACAAGTCAAGGGTTACAGAAACACAAGTGAAGGTGCCACGGAAACACAAGTGAAGGGTCACAGAAACACAAGTGAAGGTTCACAGAAACACAAGTCAAGGGTCACAGAAACACAAGTCAAGGGTTACAGAAACACAACTGAAGGGCCACGGAAAAACAAGTGAAGGGTCACAGAAACACAAGTGAAGGTTCACAGAAACACAAGTCAAGGGTCACAGAAACACAAGTCAAGGGTCACAGAAACACAAGTGAAGGGTCACAGAAACACAAGTGAAGGTTCACAGAAACACAAGTGAAGGGTCACAGAAACACAAGTTAAAGGGTCACAGAAACACAAGTCAAGGGTCACAGAAACACAAGTGAAGAGTCACAGAAACACAAGTGAAGGTTCACAGAAACACAAGTCAAGGGTCACAGAAACACAAGTCAAGGGTTACAGAAACACAAGTGAAGGTGCCACGGAAACATAAGTGAAGGGTCACAGAAACACAAGTCAAGGGTCACAGAAACACAAGTGAAGGGCCACGGAAACACAAGTGAAGGGTCACAGAAACACAAGTGAAGGGTCACAGAAACACAAGTGAAGGGTCACAGAAACACAAGTGAAGGTTCACAGAAACACAAGTGAAGGGTCACAGAAACACAAGTGAAGGGTCACAGAAACACAAGTGAAGGTTCACAGAAACACAAGTGAAGGGTCACAGAAACACAAGTCAAGGGTCACAGAAACACAAGTCAAGGGTCACAGAAATACAAGTGAAGGGTCACAGAAACGCAAGTGAAGGTTCACAGAAACACAAGTCAAGGGTCACAGAAACACAAGTCAAGGGTTACAGAAACACAAGTGAAGGTGCCACGGAAACACAAGTCAAGGGTCACAGAAACACAAGTCAAGGGTCACAGAAACACAACTGAAGGGCCACGGAAACACAAGTGAAGGGTCACAGAAACACAAGTGAAGGGTCACAGAAACACTAGTGAAGGGTCACAGAAACACAAGTGAAGGTTCACAGAAACACAAGTGAAGGGTCACAGAAACACAAGTGAAGGGTCACAGAAACACAAGTGAAGGTTCACAGAAACACAAGTGAAGGGTCACAGAAACACAAGTCAAGGGTCACAGAAACACAAGTCAAGGGTCACAGAAACACAAGTGAAGGGTCACAGAAACACAAGTGAAGGTTCACAGAAACACAAGTCAAGGGTCACAGAAACACAAGTCAAGGGTCACAGAAACACAAGTCAAGGGTCACAGAAACACAAGTGAAGGTTCACAGAAACACAAGTCAAGGTTCACAGAAACACAAGTCAAGGGTCACAGAAACACAAGTCAAGGGTTACAGAAACACAAGTGAAGGTGCCACGGAAACACAAGTCAAGGGTCACAGAAACACAAGTCAAGGGTCACAGAAACACAAGTCAAGGGTCACAGAAACACAAGTGAAGGGTCACAGAAACACAAGTCAAGGGTCACAGAAACACAAGTGAAGGGTCACAGAAACACAAGTGAAGGTTCACAGAAACACAAGTCAAGGGTCACAGAAACACAAGTCAAGGGTTACAGAAACACAAGTGAAGGTGCCACGGAAACACAAGTGAAGGGTCACACAAACACAAGTCAAGGGTCACAGAAACACAACTGAAGGGCCACGGAAACACAAGTGAAGGGTCACAGAAACACAAGTGAAGGGTCACAGAAACACAAGTGAAGGGTCACAGAAACACAAGTGAAGGTTCACAGAAACACAAGTGAAGGGTCACAGAAACACAAGTGAAGGGTCACAGAAACACAAGTGAAGGTTCACAGAAACACAAGTGAAGGGTCACAGAAACACAAGTCAAGGGTCACAGAAACACAAGTCAAGGGTCACAGAAACACAAGTGAAGGGTCACAGAAACACAAGTGAAGGTTCACAGAAACACAAGTCAAGGGTCACAGAAACACAAGTCAAGGGTTACAGAAACACAAGTGAAGGTGCCACGGAAACACAAGTCAAGGGTCACAGAAACACAAGTCAAGGGTCACAGAAACACAACTGAAGGGCCACGGAAACACAAGTGAAGGGTCACAGAAACACAAGTGAAGGGTCACAGAAACACAAGTGAAGGGTCACAGAAACACAAGTGAAGGTTCACAGAAACACAAGTGAAGGGTCACAGAAACACAAGTGAAGGTTCACAGAAACACAAGTGAAGGGTCACAGAAACACAAGTCAAGGGTCACAGAAACACAAGTCAAGGGTCACAGAAACACAAGTGAAGGGTCACAGAAACACAAGTGAAGGTTCACAGAAACACAAGTCAAGGGTCACAGAAACACAAGTCAAGGGTCACAGAAACACAAGTCAAGGGTCACAGAAACACAAGTGAAGGTTCACAGAAACACAAGTCAAGGTTCACAGAAACACAAGTCAAGGGTCACAGAAACACAAGTCAAGGGTTACAGAAACACAAGTGAAGGGTCACAGAAACACAAGTCAAGGGTCACAGAAACACAAGTCAAGGGTCACAGAAACACAAGTGAAGGTTCACAGAAACACAAGTCAAGGTTCACAGAAACACAAGTCAAGGGTCACAGAAACACAAGTCAAGGGTTACAGAAACACAAGTGAAGGTGCCACGGAAACACAAGTCAAGGGTCACAGAAACACAAGTCAAGGGTCACAGAAACACAAGTGAAGGGTCACAGAAACACAAGTGAAGGGTCACAGAAACACACCTGCCTGGATTCGTGCACCTGGACGTCTCTTCACTGTTGACTTCATTCAAGTCATGTTTCTCATCAAGAACCGGAACAAACAACTCGTACGACTCAGACTGTTGAATAAAGCAAACGTCCACAGATATAAGATGGCGGCGGCGAGCGAGAGCACGAGTCATGGAGACGAAGAGGATGTGTCGGAGAAGAGTCGTCTTCATCTGCGCTGGTGAGTCCAGAGCGTCTGTCTCTGTTCGTGGAGCGTGAGGTTCCACAGGGAACAGGTTCGGGTTCTTTCGTGTTTATCTTCGGAAACACTTGAATGAAGACGTTAAAGAGAACTCTGTGATGTCATCCCGACTCATGGTCTCATGTCGGTTCATCTCTGATCTTCTCCTGGTCCAGTGTTTCAGCTGCTGTCCAGGGTCACCTGTGTTCCCCTCGCAGACCTGCTGGACCGAGCCTCTCAGCACTCAGACCAGCTGCACTCGCTCAGTACTGCCGTGACCCAAGACCTGGTAAGTGAACCTGTTGATAGTATCACAATACTATATATAGATATATAGTGATAGTGTAGTAACAAGTATATATGTGTAGTATTGTCCAGTACTTGACTCTGGTGTTGTGATAGTGTAGTAACAAGTATATATATGTAGTATTGTCATGTACAGTACTTGACTCTGGTGTTGTGATAGTGTAGTAACAAGTATATATGTGTAGTATTGTCCAGTACTTGACTCTGGTGTTGTGATAGTGTAGTAACAAGTATATATGTGTAGTATTGTCCAGTACTTGACTCTGGTGTTGTGATAGTGTAGTAACAAGTATATATGTGTAGTATTGTCCAGTACTTGACTCTGGTGTTGTGATAGTGTAGTAACAAGTATATATGTGTAGTATTGTTGAGTACTTGACTTTGGTGTTGTGATAGTGTAGTAACAAGGATATATGTGTAGTATTGTCCAGTACTTGACTTTGGTGTTGTGATAGTGTAGTAACAAGTATATATGTGTAGTATTGTTGAGTACTTGACTTTGGTGTTGTGATAGTGTAGTAACAAGTATATATGTGTAGTACTGTCCAGTACTTGACTCTGGTGTTGTGATAGTGTAGTAACAAGTATATATGTGTAGTATTGTCCAGTACTTGACTCTGGTGTTATGATAGTGTAGTAACAAGTATATATGTGTAGTATTGTCCAGTACTTGACTCTGGTGTTGTGATAGTGTAGTAACAAGTATATATGTGTAGTATTGTCCAGTACTTGACTCTGGTGTTGTAGTATTTACAGACCACATGACTCTTGACGAAGTCGTAACTGCTTTAATATGTTTTCAAACCAACATATGTCCAGCTTCAAAAGCTGCTGGACTCACTGTATCCTCTCGTCCTCAGTCATCATTCTTACTTTTGCTGTCGAGGACGTAATGACAACTTCCTGTTTCCTCCTCAGGACCCTCATGTCCCGCCCATGGGCAGGATGATGCTGCCAAGACTCGCCTCGTGTCACACCGCCTCTCTAGCGACCCCTATTGACAAAGAACAAGTCCTTCAGGTCTCGGTGAGTCCCTCTGCCTCCCTCTGGTGGTGAGCAGGAGTAATCACAGGTGCGTTCGCAGGAGGCGGGGCTGCTGTCTTTGGCTCAATCTCTGCTGCAGGCCTGGCTGGAGCCGCTGACGCTCTTGTCCTCGTCCGTCCGAACGCTTCCTCACCCGGTCCAGAGCGGCCTGACCCGCACCCTGGTGGACCTGCAGGACCAGGCCCGGAGCCTGGGGGCCGGTCTGGAGGTCTTGTCTGACAAGGTGACGACCTGAGGGGCCACGAATATATGATATAGTGTATAATTATATAGTATGAAATATATTTGATCAAATGTAGGATAATAATATATATTAAATAACGTATATTGTATTTTAAATATTATATATTAAAGTAGTATATAGTAGTTCATCAGGGCCATAAGAAAATTGAATTATTTTAACAATTTAATGAAAACTATTTTTTAAGTTTAGTAATTAAATTAAACGTAAATATATTTTATTTAATAGTTTTATACATAAAATAAAATTATGCACTTTGTTGTCATTAAACAACAATTAATAAATGTTCTAAATTCAATATTTTTCAATTCATATTTTTTTTTAAATTAAATATATTAATGTTGGTGTAATAGTAAGTAAGTAAGTAAGTAATTTTTATTTATATACCACTTTTCCAGACCAGGGTCACAAAGCGCTTAAACAATCAAAACAATACTCAATAAAGTATATACTTTAAAGATCAAGATAAAACTGATAACACAACAGGAGTTCCAGAAAATCAAAAGAAAAGCCTGAACAAATAAAAACGTCTCCAGACATCACTAACAGAGCACCGAGCAAACAGTCACATGATCGTCTGTGCGTCGCATGATTGGCTGAAAGTTTGATCGGAAGCTCTGTGCTCTGTTGTTTAGTCTGGAGACTCTATTATAGCAACATTTATATATTGAATTAAAAATACTATGAATTAAAGTCTTTTTAATTTAGAAAATGTATTTATTAATTATTGGAATAAAAATATCAAACTCTGTGTAAAATGAAATGCATTTATTTAAAAAACATCAACTTTTTCAATGAAAATAAATACAATTAAATCATATGAATGAAAAAAATGCTTCAAAATTCAATACAATGTTTCTTGATGTAAGAGGATCCTGATCCACACGTGTCTCTGCAGCTGGACTCTCCTCCTGTGGTCGCGCTGCCCTTCAAAGGCGCCGCGGGTCTCGGTCACGACCGACTGTCCAAACTCGCCAACTTCTACTTCCTGTTGTCGTGCTTCCGCCGCGACTCGCACAAGATCGACAGCTTCCTGAAGGTGCTTCGCTGTCGCGCCGCCAGGAAGCCGCCTCAGGCGTGTTAGAAGGTTCCAGTCCCGGGAACGTGAAGCTCGACCGACGCTGATGTTTCCAGCTGGACTGGAGGCTGTTGCTGGTCGTAATGTTCTGGTTCCACGATGGTACGAGTGACTTCGCCTGCATTTGCACTTTAGAAACGTCTGTAGATGAATAAAGCTCAGAGCAGAACTGTTGTCCTTCACTCCACCATCATCTGACGCTTGATAACCAACTAACTAACCACTGCTGGTCACTTCCACACATTTGCAACACAACTGACCAACACTCTCTCAATAACTAGCACAGTATGAATACAGTTAAACTAACCTGCCTCTAAGATAAACAACCCACTAACTATGTCAACTACTTTAAATAAGCTAAACTAGTGACACTGTTTGTGTTTAAAAGTGAAACTAGCATGTTTTCAAACGTCAATCTAGTTACCAGTCTACCAAACAATCAACCAACTCACCTCACTGCCAGTTTATTAAGAACCAAAGGAACTAACTAGTCAGATGTATTTACCACAAGTAAAATCAACTAGACTGGTGACAAACTAAATAACTTACAGGTGAAATGCTAACTAACTCCAGAGCAATGCAAATATTTAAACTAATTCACTTTAAATACATTTCCAACCGAACAAGTAGCTTAGCAAAAAACAACTATTAACCAACAATCTAACCAACCAACTATCTAACCAACCACACCACTAGCTTACCAACTGAACAACTAGCTAACCAACCAAAGAAGTACATAACCAACAGAACAAGTAGCTAACTAAGCAAACAGCTAACTAACCAACCAACGTGCTAACCACCGAATGACTAGATCAAAATTGAACTTACCTGGTTACTAACTGCTGGAATGACCATCGAGGCTAAAGCCAACATTAACCAGAGCGCTAGGATGATCTAACTATTATTAAACATGTAAACATGTACCAGTGACTTACTAACTTGATCAAGACAGCAACTTATCAACCTTGGCTAACTAACTAACCAACCAGCCAGACAACATAAGTTCAAGACATGAATAGCAAGCAAGTTCACTAACTAACCAGACAACTAATTAGACCAAATGAGTCATTAACTTTCTGAACCTTCATCTTTAAACATTAAAACAGCAAAATAAAACGTACCTTACGGCTGTTTAACCATCGACCTACAAACACACTAACCTCCCTGTGGAAACTGCTAACTAAGTTATTTAACTAACATAATATCTGTGTTATGAGCTCTTTTGTTTGCCACTGACCACTGCGGCCCACACTAGATAAGTATTAGTAGAGATAAGAGAGTTCATAGTTACTACATACACACGTCAAAATAACATAGTTTGTTTCTTTTATTTATCAATAAAAACTGCTTCAAACTTTTTTAGTTTCAATAAAAAAGACAAAAAAAAGATCGAAAATATACATTTCTTTAATTTAAAAAGTATTTTAAAGTAGTTTTTTTTAATGTTCTATTTTTATTAAAGCGACAAACAACAAAAATACAAAAATACTACTATAAAAACAAACGTGTTAAAAAATATAATCGCTCGTTTCTGTCGCCCCCTGGATGTAGGTGGAGTCACTGCAGCCTGGAGGAGAGACCGGAGCGTCGTCTTCGTCACGACCCGCTCGACAGACGCTTCTTTCGGCCACGCGTCCTCGCAGCTGCCGCTCCAGACCCGCGGACATGGAGCAGGAGACGCAGGAGGTTCCGGGCGGGTCCAGTTTCGAGGTGTCGCTCCAGCAGCTCAACGACTTGTTGACGGACGACGGCGGGTTCTACAGCTGGCCCACGAGACACTTCCACGAGGTCCAGCCCAGGATCTTCGTGGGCAACGCGTGAGTGTTTGTGTCGCGATAACATCGCGTTAATGTCGACGATAATCATTCATGGATCGATGATTCAAACTTGAAATCAGTGATGATTTACCTTCATGACGTCATTGTTGAAATAAACATCATCATTTGTTCAATGTTTGTAAACAACTATAAATACAGTTGTTTTATTTGGTCAAATTCACGATCCATAGTATTTGTTCATACTTGTAAATGTTTTATTCATATATCAATAAATGTAACTCAAATCAAGAGTATTTTTTCTTTCTAATAAAAGTATATATTTTTAATGTTTTCCTTTTTTTTAAAGATTACAAAAAGTTTCTCAAATATTCTCTCTGTACAAACACCATTAAAATAAATGAAGTTTTCCTTGTTTTCATTTACTTCAACAACAAAATGTTTTTCACACACACTTGTGTCCACGAACTATAACAAGAAGATAAATAACAATAATGATGAAATAATAAAACACTTTTAATACATTATAATTTAATCAATATACTTGAATAGTTTTTAAATAAATACTAAATCAAAATAATATAATAATAATAACTGAAAAATACATTTTTATTCTACATTTTCATCTTCTTCTATAAAATCATTAATTTTATTAAATATAAATATAAATAAATGTATGTTTTTATTGAATCAAGCATTTATTTTATTTTAAATATACATTTTTCAACATAATTTATATGTAATCTGTGGAACTTTATTTAAAAAAACATTTAAATGTAATTAATACGTTTTCTTTTAAGATTGTGAAATAATATCTTTTCACACTAATGTTTTTTTTTTGTTTTAACTTTTATCAAAGTTTGTCCCTCAAGAAATATAGATATATATAAAGATATATGTAAGACAAGCTAGAAATGATTGATTGTAAAGAGTTTAATGTATTTATTTTTCTCTCTTATTCAAATATATCATTGTTTTCCAACGTAATCATTAAAACGACACAAACACGTGACTCGACTCACAGAAGCTTCCAGACCGTCTTGAGCTCCACAAACAGGAAGTTGACGTTTCCGTGACCACACTGGCCTGGTTGACCTCTGACCCTCAGGTTCGGGGCCACCAACGTGATGCAGCTCCGGCGTCTGGGCGTCACGCACGTCCTGAACGCCGCCGAGGGAAACTCCCTCATGCACGTCAACACCGACGCGTCATTCTACGCCGACTCGGGCATCGCGTACCTCGGCGTCCCCGCCAGCGACACCGACCACTACGACATCAGCGTGCACTTCCTGGAGGCGTCCGACTTCATCCACGGCGCTCTGGCCCACAAGCACGGCAGAGGTGAGGCCGCAGTTGCACTGTGTCACCACTGGAGGGCTCTGTCTCCAGTCACCTAAACCCATCAGAGCGAAGCCCTCCTAGGAGTGATCAGACAAAACTGTTCTTCGTAGCAACACGACTGACCGCGGTGTCTCCAGGTAAAGTCTACGTCCACTGCCGCGAGGGCTACAGCCGCGCGCCCACCCTGGTCATCGCCTACCTGATGCTGCGGCAGAACATGGACGTCCACGCCGCGCTCGCCACGGTGCGTCGGAAGCGAGAGATCGGACCCAACGACGGCTTCCTGCGGCAGCTCTGCCAGCTGAACTGGCGCTTGAGCTCCGAGGGACACTTGAAGAACCCGTGAGGAGCAGAACCTCCGTCCAGGACCAGGACCACGGGTCCCGAGAGTCTCGCGGAGACACGTCCTCGCTTCGGTGATACACGTCGTTTGTTGAGTCACGACGAATGACCTCCAGATCACGACGCCTTCTCATCTTTGACCGTTGACCGTGAGGCTCGGTTCCAGCGACCACTAGGTGGCGCCACAACACTAGCTTTGAGTTTGAATGAAACCAGAGCGACACCTTATGGAAGCTTCGTGACACAAACACACTTTCACCGTCGAACCTGCAGTGTTCGGCTAAGCTAACTGTTAGCATCTGTGTCATGTTGTGTAGATGTGTTGTGATCAAGTGCACTTTATCTGCTGATGCTGCTGATTGTTGTTTCCTACCTTCACAAATAAACACTGAAAACTTTGTTGTCGCTTTAACATCACGACCTACAATAAATAACCTTGAATCTTGACCTTTAATAAACAAAAGTGATTTAATGATGATTTGAAATAGTCACGAGAAGTTACGACGTCCTTGAACGCACCACAGTCGATGAACTTAATCAATATTTCTTATTCTTGTGTTGTGGTCCTGAACTCTGACTCTGAACCCTAGACCCTGAACCCTGGACCCTGAAGGACCAACAAGAACCTATGTTGTCGTGCTTGTCAGTAGGAAGTGACTCCAGATCAAATAATAATCGTTTAAGGATTAATTAATTAATTTACTTCCCACGTTTGAAGCTCGGAAACATTTTCACGAGACATTTAAATTAGTTTCTTTAAATCCACAGTTTTCTGTCTCGCCACTAGAGGCCAGCGTTGTGTTTGTCGTGTCATCGAGGAGCAGAGAAGAAAGAGAAAGAGTGACATGACGTGACGGTTGACGCGAGAGTGACAGAAAGAGTGACATGATGTGAAAGATGACGCGAGAGTGACAGAAAGAGTGACATGACGTGGAAGATGACGCGAGAGTGACAGAAAGAGTGACATGATGTGAAAGATGACGCGAGAGTGACAGAAAGAGTGACAGAAAGAGTGATAGAAAGAGTGATAGAAAGAGTGACATGACATGAAAGATGATGCGAGAGTGAAAGAAAGAGTGACATGACGTGGAAGATGACGCGAGAGTGACAGAAAGAGTGACATGACGTGGAAGATGATGCGAGAGTGACAGAAAGAGTGATAGAAAGAGTGACATGACATGAAAGAAGATGCGAGAGTGAAAGAAAGAGTGACATGACGTGGAAGATGACGCGAGAGTGACAGAAAGAGTGACATGGCGTGGAAGATGATGCGAGAGTGACAGAAAGAGTGATAGAAAGAGTGACATGACATGAAAGATGATGCGAGAGTGAAAGAAAGAGTGACATGACGTGGAAGATGACGCGAGAGTGACAGAAAGAGTGACATGACGTGGAAGATGACGCAAGAGTGACAGAAAGAGTGACATGACATGAAAGATGATGCGAGAGTGAAAGAAAGAGTGACATGATGTGAAAGTTGACGTGAGAGTGACAGAAAGAGTGACAGAAAGAGTGACATGATGTGAAAGCTGACGTGAGAGTGACAGAAAGAGTGACAGAAAGAGTGACATGATGTGAAAGCTGACGTGAGAGTGACAGAAAGAGTGACATGATGTGAAAGCTGACGTGAGAGTGACAGAAAGAGTGACAGAAAGAGTGACATGACGTTAAAGCTGACGTGAGAGTGACAGAAAGAGTGACAGAAAGAGTGACATGACGTGAAAGATGACGCGAGAGTGACAGAAAGAGTGACATGACATGAAAAATAATAATAGTTCCTTTAAATCCACTTGTAGTTTTCTGTCTCGCCACTAGAGGCCAGCGTTGTGTTTGTCGTATCATCGAGGAGCAGAGAAGAAAGAGAAAGAGTGACATGACGTGAAAGATGACGCGAGAGTGACAGAAAGAGTGACATGATGTGAAAGATGACGCGAGAGTGACAGAAAGAGTGACAGAAAGAGTGACATGACGTGAAAGATGACGGAGTGACACAAGAGTGACAGAAAGAGTGATAGAAAGAGTGACATGACATGAAAGATGACGCGAGAGTGACAGAAAGACTGACAGAAAGAGTGATAGAAAGAGTGATAGAAAGAGTGACAGAAAGAGTGACAGAAAGAGTGATAGAAAGAGTGATAGAAAGAGTGACAGAAAGAGTGACAGAAAGAGTGATAGAAAGAGTGATAGAAAGAGTGACAGAAAGAGTGACAGAAAGAGTGATAGAAAGAGTGATAGAAAGAGTGACAGAAAGAGTGACAGAAAGAATGATAGAAAGAGTGACAGAAAGAGTGATAGAAAGAGAGACTCGAAGACACTGAGGTTGTTTTAAGATTCAAATGATTATTGAACTAATATTAGAGATAAAACTGCATTTAACTTGATTTAAAACACAAATATGTCGCACACATGACAACAACTATAATAATGTTATATATTATCATACATATTATATAATAATAAAACAATAAATCCTAATGTTTACGTTTGCACACGACTTTTGTGTTTTGTCTTAAACAAAGATGCTGCTCCTCATGTAAACATGTAAACAAAGCTGCTGCGCACTCTGACGTAGGAACTTCTCGTAATAATAATAGTGATAATAATAGTAATAATAGTAATAATAATAATAATGGTAACAGTAATAATAATAATAATAATAATAATAATAATAATAATAATAATAATAATAGTAACAGTAATAATAATAATAATAATAATAATAATAATAATAATAATAATAATAATAATAATGTTCAGAACAACATGTTCTCTTGAGAGCGAGGTGGTCATAATGTTTTGGTCAGCTGGTCACATGACTGGAGGGTCAAACGTGTCGCAGCGACTCGTGTGTTCGACACGAGCTCGTGTTCTCAGAGCAGCTGTTACGTCACATGACACACGAGTGTTTGAGTCACGTGAGCGTCTGGTTATTATTAACTTGTTGTTTCAGAGACTTCACTGAAATAAACCAGTAAGTTTTATATTTATACTTATACTTATACTTATACTTATACTTATACTTATATTTATATTTATACTTATATTTTATATATTGTATGTTTTTATATATTTATATATGTTTGTTTTTATATATTTATATATGTATGTTTTTATTTATTTATTTACATATGTTTTTATATATTAATGTAAGTTTTTATGTATTTATATATGTATGTTTTTATATATTTATGTATGTATGTTTTTATTTATTTATATGTATGTTTGTATATATTAATGTATGTTTATATATATATATATTTAATATATAGGGTTCACTGGGATTCGAACCAGTCACATTCCAGTTGAATGTAGAGATCAAGAAATGTAGCTTTAGCTCTGTGCTATCCTCTGTGCTAACATGCTAAGCTAAGTCAGAAGCTAAGAGCGAGTGACCTCTGAACATTTGGAGGTCGTCTGACCTCGATGACTCATTGTGTCAGAATAGTTTTAATCTGTCAGTCAAAAGATCCTCGGGCGGGAACCCTGACCCACGTGTGTGCGTGTGTGTGAGAGTGTGTGTGTGTGTGTGAGAGTGTGTGTGTGTGTGTGTGTGTGAGTGTGTGAGTGTGTGTGTGTGTGACAGACACATCCATTACAGGTTTTTCCAGCGAGAGTTCTTCGCCTCCAGCTGTGATCTATTAATATCTGTGACATCATGTGTTTGAACAACAGCCTGAAGATCTCGTGGAGACTGGAGTCGCACACGTCACTCAGTGCAGACATCATGGTGTCGTAGTCTGTGTTTGATAAATGATGCTATAAAGTTGTATCTGTCTGTCTGTGTGTGTGTCTGTCTGTGTGTCTACATATCTGTCTGTGTCTGTGTCTGTATATACGACTTCTTAAACCTCTTCAGTAATTCAGTGACATATTGGAATTTTTCTTTAAACAAAATGTTGTTTTTAAAACATTTCCTTATTATTATTATTATTATTAAGGTTAAATTTGTTTGTTTGAAATAAATAATACAATAAATGTAAATCAATTATTTTTTCTACACACACTTTGATATTCTTATTTCAATAATTCCAAAAGATACAACTTTTATTTTGTAGTCTTTTAAATTCAATATAAATGTTGGTATAATAGAGTCTCCAGGCTGAACCAACAGAGCTCAGAGCTACTGATCAAACTGTCAAGTCGCTCTGGACTTTATACTTTTCATTATATTTAATATCATAGCAACGTTTTCAACTGAATTCAACATCTACAAATACAAATATTGATTCAAGAACAATATGTTTAAAAGCATAAGATCATTTTCACCTCCAGAGCGAGAGTCTAAAGTGCTGGTGGAAGATCTCGGACACAGAATGTTCCCAAACAAGATGATTGGATTGAGACGTGATATCAAATCATTTTATTATGCTGAGAACGACAGTCACGGAGCCACGAAAACACAAACAGCTTTTCAGATGCCATTCCTTGATTGTGCCTGGACTGATTTGTCAGGACGAGAACCCACAACCCTCGCCAGTCCAGCGCCGGCCCGGGTGCGGGGGGAGTCCCCGGGGCCCGCGCGGGCTCTACATTCATCAGTGTGCTGCAGGGGATCCGTCCGCGTCTCGCTCGGACCAGAACCAAGACCGGACCGCGTCCGGGTTAAGGCACGATCCGCCTTCACTTGCATATGGTCGCTCGCGTGTCGCCGCCGCCGCGGGCGGTGAAGGCTCCGAATTCTTCGGCGCTCGTCTGCCGATGGCTCGGGTCCGGTCTTGGTTCGGGTCGCGGTCACAGAATTCACATTTCATGCGATCATTGCTTCAAGATATCACAAAGTAAGTGCAGGTTTTCAGAGCCACGACCACGTTTCTGTACAAGAGTCGACGGAAGTCAGTTCGTGTCTCGCGTTGTTGCTCTTTTGAGCCTTTTTAGTGTTAGTTTTTAACATGTTTTTCACGACGTTCCGTTTGTTTTTATTGAAATATTCAATTCAATGTTAAAAGGTTTCTTTTCTTAATTCATTCATTAAAATATAATGAAAGGTTGAATTATTATCATTTTTTTATTTGGAAAAAAACAACAAAAATTCACCCAAAAGAGCATCGAGCTGCGATTTCAGCCAATCGTCCGACGCGATCATGTGATCGATCCTCCGTTTTATATTGAATTAAAAATATTGAATTTTGAACATTTCTTTTTGAATCTCAAACTATATGTGCAAAGGAAATGAATGAATTCAATTTTATTGAAGTTAAATTCAACCTTTTAACACTGAAGTGATTTAAGAACGAATGAAACGATGAAAAAACACGTCCGTGAATCAAATGTTCGACACCGACTTCCTTCCATACGAGAGGTTTGTGCCAGATTAACTCCAACGTCCAAACCTGGTTAGTTCGGCACAAAGTGTCGCGATGAGGTATGAAGAGTTCCTGGTATTTGGTTCCTATGTTTCTACGCTGACGTTAATATTGTCCTCACGACTACAACCAAGAGTTTATATATCACCAGATGATTGACAGATGCTCGTCAGGACCTGATCTGTCCTTTTTTTTTTCACTGGCAGAGAAACACAGAGCAGGAGTACGAGAGCAAGCAACACAGCTCATGCAACTAGAGGGCGCTAGATTCCGCAGACTCTCAGCTCGACCTTCGGACGCGCTCGCTCCTTCAGAACCTCCAGGACGGTGTTGGTCGGATCCAGGTTCTCGTCCACGAGTTTAATGGTTTCATATAATCTTTTCCCTTTTATATCAACGTTTGTGTTTTTGTTTCTTAATGACTCGTCCATGAAGTCTTAGATCGTTTACGACCAGATTATTTAAACATTAATTATCGGAATCAGTTTTTCAAACTCAAGCAAATCTTGTTTTTTTTTTAAAATAAAATGTTTTTCGACACTGTCTACACACTTTTTTGCTTAGCATCGCTGTTAGCATCGACACTTAGCATCAACGCTTAGCATCAACACTTAGCATCGACACTAAGCATCGACACTTAGCATCGACACTTAGCATCGACACTTAGCATCGACACTTAGCATCGACACTAAGCATCGACACTTAGCATCGACACTTAGCATCAACTTAGCATCGACACTTAGCATCGACACTTAGCATCGACACTTAGCATCAACTTAGCATCGACACTTAGCATCGACACTAAGCATCGACACTTAGCATCGACACTTAGCATCGACACTTAGCATCGACACTAAGCATCGACACTTAGCATCGACACTTAGCATCGACACTTAGCATCGACACTAAGCATCGACACTAAGCATCGACACTTAGCATCGACACTTAGCATCAACACTAAGCATCGACACTTAGCATCGACACTAAGCATCGACACTAAGCATCGACACTTAGCATCGACACTTAGCATCGACACTTAGCATCGACACTTAGCATCGACACTAAGCATCGACACTTAGCATCGACACTAAGCATCGACACTAAGCATCAACACTTAGCATCGACACTTAGCATCAACTTAGCATCGACAATAAGCATCGACACTTAGCATCGACACTAAGCATCGACACTTAGCATCGACACTTAGCATCAACTTAGCATCGACACTTAGCATCGACACTTAGCATCGACACTTAGCATCAACTTAGCATCGACACTAAGCATCGACACTTAGCATCGACACTTAGCATCAACTTAGCATCGACAATAAGCATCGACAATAAGCATCGACAATAAGCATCGACAATAAGCATCGACACTAAGCATCGACACTTAGCATCGACACTAAGCATCGACACTAAGCATCGACACTTAGCATCGACATTAAGCATCGACACTTAGCATCGACACTTAACTTAGCATCAACAATAAGCATCGACACTTAGCATCGACACTAAGCATCGACACTTGTTGACCTGTGTGGCATTTATTTTGACAATCTTTACTCTCTAAGTACGAGTGCGATGTTGTCTTTTCATCCTTTGAAGGTAAATCTATCTTAATCCTCAGTTTAACTCCTGATGTCATCTCTGTGACGATTGACATCCACGATCTTTAACCCTTTATGTTGTTTCAAGGTCACCATAGCAACATTGATCTACTCTTGGTTTAGCGAGTCAGAGTTTCCTCTCAGTCCTTAAATAATAGTTATTATCAAGAACCTGTTTTTATACTGGACCCGGTCGACCTGTGGTACCGTCGACACATGCGATTTATGGGAGAGTCGCTAACGGGTTGCACCGGTTGACCCGGAGCGAGACCTCAGGACACGCAGGAACAGTAGCGTGCGGTCGCTATAGATCGCCCGAGCCAAGACCGTCCTATATACGCTCCCACGGAAACCCACAATAAACAATGGACGCAGGAGTAATTGGGCGAGGGGGCATGCGGGCCGCGGAATGTCAACTTTAGCCTATGCTAGCATGAACTTGGCAGCGAGCGTCGGTGGTCCCGAGGGCCGAGCTGAGAGTGAACCCGAATCCTGGGCCTCGCGTTCGCACGAGTCGTGACCGCACCGACGCTGAAAGTGCATAAAACAGCCGAGTCCTCGCGGTAAAGCATCAACACTGACACAGACATTCAATCACGTAAGAATCGTTAAAAAAAACTCCTGCTATCGTTCCTCGCGTCCCTCGGGATCGCGCTCGCGTTATAAAAAAGAGCTCTTCGGTCGCAGTCCGTCACACGATCAGGGGTCTGACCCCGTCTGCGTCCACCACAAGAAGAATGAACACTTGGTGCACATCGAAAGCAACATCAACAACATCGAAAAGTGACCGTGTGAGTCTCAAATGGTACAAGTATTTTACATTCCACTCGTGGATATATTCCTGCAGGGATTGTCGACCTTCTCCACCACAGAGAACAGGACGTGTTAGTGGGTTCGGTGTGTGGAGGGAGGAGAGGATGGAGGGAGGAGAGGATGGAGGGAGGAGAGGATGGAGGGCTATAGATACTGGAGATACAAGACTGGGCTTCAAGCTACACATCAGGAGAGTGACCGGATGGTAACGTACAGATGCGTTTCCCTGGATCAGTTCTACTAAGTCGGTGAGAAGAGGTGTGCGTGAGCGTCTCACGGCGGTTGTAAGAGTCTTGCGCCATCTGTTGGCGAACAAATTCACAGTTTGGTTTATCGTAAACTCTGAAAGAAAAACCTCGATAATAATTCCACATCAAGATATCAACACGAAGAGAACAATTCTGTGGTCACTGTGTGCAACAAAAAGAACGTTTTTTTCTGAGACGGAAATCCAACGTTTGAGGCGTTTCTTGCCGCGTGTCCGAGCGAAGGTGCCCGACTGGAGGTTTATTTACAATAATCGCGCAGTAATGTACCACCGGCGGCTCGTTCTGAGGCCCAGCAGCTCCAGTTTGACTTGACAACCTTCGTAACCGTCGCTCGTTTACCGCCGTAGAGCGGCCAATATATACCGTCCAGCAGTTGGTTCTGGAGGGTCTTTACCCTGAGAGAGTTTTGTGATGGCCCAGTTGCCAACCCATCCATCTTGAACCACAGATCTTCTGGGCCAGAGAGGCTCAAGAAACGGTGAAATCTTACGGTAAAGGCTGCAGAGACACATCGACGTCTTTCCCGACTTGAACATCTCTAAAGGTTGAAGGTCAAACTGGGTCTGTGCGGCCTCACGACGGGTCGCGGCGTGTACCAGAATGGCTTCCGCGGTCAGGAGTGTTCGTCGAACCGTTGCTGGTGCACCTGATCATGGCTGAAGGCAGTGTGCTCTGTGGTGCTGGTGATTTCTACTCGGAGGACGGGGGGTTATGGTCGGGAGTTAAACCTGTGACCGCTCGGCTGGAGGAGGCGACCGAGGCGGCGTCGCCGACTCAAGTCAATATGTCTCTGTCCTGCACCTCAAACTTCTGCCTCACTCGTGACCGTGAGAACATTGAGCAGAAGAATCAAAATAGTGCTGTTATGTAAGAGCACGTGGAGCTGCTGGTCACGAGGAACAAACAGAAGAACATGAAGTGGACACTGGACCACGAGGAAAAATTGTGTTTTCAATCCAGAGAACGACTTCTCTGACGTCTCTAGAATCGTCTGTTAGATGGCGCTATATTCACTTGTGTGGTAGAGCTGAGCCAGGAGCCAGAGCGGTTCAAGGTCATCAACATTGGGTTCTAGTTACTGATGAAGTAACTTATCTTACGAGGGTCTTCTGAGGAGACACTTTGGGCCGAGGACACGCTGAGGTGAAGGACAGGTGGACCACAGGTGAGGCAGGTGTTCACGAAGCTTCTGACACACTCCTCGTGGACTGGACTTGAGTCGGCGGATCAGCTGAGGTGGGCTCCCCGGGCCCCATATATCTCTAACGTATAATAGAACTCTCTGTTTATATATTATACATAAATATACTCTCTATTATACTGATCTCTTATATTTCTCTTATATTTCTTCCATCTCCGACCTCGGTGAGGCACGTCAACGCTTCGTTCACAGTGGTGTTGAGCAGAGGAGGTCCAGGACCTCTAGATCCTCCTATTGCTGTGTGTGATAGAGAGAGTGTGTGTGTCCATGTGTGTGTCTGTGTGTGTGTCCGTGTGTGGTCAGCGCTTACACTCTACTTAAGTAACCCTGCAACGTAGATTAGTAACACTGGATGAAAGAAAGGCCAAGTCCTGGGGCTGGTCTCACAAAGACTCGCGGAACATCTCGACCAAAAGTTGCCGAGCTAAGCTGGTCATAATGTGGTCCACGGGTGGTGTTTGAAGACAGCATTGCATAGATTCTGTGGAGACCGACGTGGAAATGGAGGAGACACCGTTTGAGAGACACAGCTAGCTTAGCTAGCCGGCTAACGCTAACTCAAGATGTTGTGTGATTCTGAACAAAGTCACGATCGGCTGAAGACGAATATCAAAAGAACCTTAAACACTGGGTCCACATGCGTCTGTTTGACATCAGAACTTAAAGAAGACTCGACATCTCGGGTCAAAGGTCATCAGCTCCGCGAGAGCCAACGTTCAGGTGCTACTGAGGCTCTCGGTCGTTATCCCTGGATTTCCCGAAAAACATGCTTCGTACAGACGACGAGGTTTATCTTAAAAATGATCCGAACGAACAGAAGACGAGACATAAGTTGGCACCGCGAGGGAGTCCTTCGTATACATAAGCATTAAAGTACTGATGTACCACATGTCGGAGTACTGGTGTACCACGGAGTACTGGTGTACCACGTGTCGGATTATTGGTGTACGACGTGTCGAAGTACTGGTGTACCACGGAGTACTGGTGTACCACGTGTCGGAGTACTGGTGTACCACGGAGTACTGGTGTACCACGTGTCGGAGTACTGGTGTACCACGGAGTACTGGTGTACCACGTGTCGGATTACTGGTGTACCACGGAGTACTGGTGTACCACGTGTCGGATTATTGGTGTACGACGTGTCGAAGTACTGGTGTACCACGTGTCGGATTATTGGTGTACGACGTGTCGAAGTACTGGTGTACCAGGTGTCAGAGTACTGGTGTACCACGTGTCGAAGTACTGGTGTACCACGTGTCGGATTATTGGTGTAGCACGTGTCGGAGTACTGGTGTACCACGTGTCAGAGTACTGGTGTACCACGTGTCGAAGTACTGGTGTACCACGTGTCGAAGTACTGGTGTACCACGTGTCAGAGTACTGGTGTACCACGTGTCGAAGTACTGGTGTACCACGTGTCGGATTATTGGTGTACCACGTGTCGGAGTACTGGTGTACGACGTGTCGAAGTACTGGTGTACCACGTGTCGGGAGTACTGGTGTACCACGTGTCGGAATACTGGTGTACCACGTGTCGGGAGTACTGGTGTACGACGTGTCGGAGTACTGGTGTACCACGTGTCGGGAGTACTGGTGTACGACGTGTCGGAGTACTGGTGTACCACGTGTCGGAGTACTGGTGTACCACGTGTCGGAGTACTGGTGTACCACGTGTCGGGAGTACTGGTGTACGACGTGTCGGAGTACTGGTGTACCACGTGTCGGGAGTACTGGTGTACCACGTGTCGGAGTCCTGGTGTACCACGTGTCGGAGTACTGGTGTACCACGTGTCGGGAGTACTGGTGTACGACGTGTCGGAGTACTGGTGTACCACGTGTCGGAGTCCTGGTGTACCACGTGTCGGAGTAATGGTGTAGCACTTGTCGGAGTACTGGTGTACCACGTGTCGGAGTACTGGTGTACGACGCGTCGGAGTAATGGTGTAGCACTTGTCGGAGTACTGGTGTACCACGTGTCGGAGTACTGGTGTACCACGTGTCGGGAGTACTGGTGTACGACGTGTCGGAGTACTGGTGTACCACGTGTCGGGAGTACTGGTGTACCACGTGTCGGGAGTACTGGTGTACCACGTGTCGGAGTACTGGTGTACCACGTGTCGGGAGTACTGGTGTACGACGTGTCGGAGTACTGGTGTACCACGTGTCGGAGTCCTGGTGTACCACGTGTCGGAGTAATGGTGTAGCACTTGTCGGAGTACTGGTGTACCACGTGTCGGAGTACTGGTGTACGACGCGTCGGAGTAATGGTGTAGCACTTGTCGGAGTACTGGTGTACCACGTGTCGGAGTACTGGTGTACCACGTGTCGGGAGTACTGGTGTACGACGTGTCGGAGTACTGGTGTACCACGTGTCGGAGTACTGGTGTACGACGTGTCGGAGTAATGGTGTACCACTTGTCGGAGTACTGGTGTACCACGTTTCGGAGTACTGGTGTACCACGTGTCGGAGTACTGGTGTACCACGTTGGTGTTGGTCTGAGCTACACTGGAGGTGGACAGACTGATAGAAGTGTTGACTTTGTGAGACCAGCCCATTGTTTTTACCTGTGTATTCATAACTCTTTGTGTGTGTGTGTGTGTCTGTGTGCGTGTGTGCGTGTGTGTGTGTGTCTGTGTGTGCGTGTGTGTGCGCGTGTGTGTGTGCGCGTGTGTGTGTGAGCGCTCATGGTCATCTGGAGAATATTATTGAAATAGCTCAAGGAAGGAAGGGAAGGAGAACGTGGTGCTGGAGGGTAACAAGGAAGAGCTACTAAGGGATACAGACATTGTGGTTCTAGTGCAACACAAAAGAAAAAACCTGATTTGTCGTGGATGGCATTTTGGGATCCGTGTGGGCGGAGCTTATTCCAGTAGCGTTGAATTCTTAGCGCATGTTTCTGAGGGAGGACGGTTGTGATGGGAAACCTTGGACTGTTGGTTGGTTTGGCATCCGATCCCGCATTGAAGTTGGATCCAGTTTTTGTGTTTCTTTCGGCGAGGCCAGTTCAAGCTGGGCCTGCCAGGGTCGTCTCCCGCGTCCTTCCCTTCAGACCGTGTCCAGCCTTGACCGCGGGCGAATCCTGCTGACTCACACTGTTTTGTTTCTCCGACGTCCAGCCGGAGTCGCGCTGACGCTTGAGTCTCAGCAACTGCTTCCTTACGGTTCAGTCGGCAAAGGTGCCCCTCAGAGTCTCGTCCGGTTCCTGAACTAGAATTTAGAAACAGGTGTTGGTCCCAGTGGGGAAGAGACCCCCCTGCCACGCTGCTGTGGATCGACGGCCATCGACGGTCCGTGTCGGCGAGCGGTGAGCGGACGGCACTGAAGCGAGCGGTGAGGTAGAATCCGATGTGTCGGCGGAGGAGGTCCGGGTGTCGCCCGCAGAGGTAACAACCGGGTGAGCCTTTGAACCGAGGGGTGTCGCGAGACCTTGAGATTCGAGGCGTCTGAGACGACACCTGCTGTGTTTGCATCATGGAATGTGTCGCTGCTGGTGACGGACGGTTGATGACATCATCGGGTCTGACGGTAACTTTGGGTGACGTTTGATGGCCGTTCTTTAGAGTGCCGGGCACACAACGCACAGGTGTTAGCATTAGCCTAAGTGTTAGCGTTAGCCTATGCTTATGGGAGTTCATCGGGTCAGGAAGATGAACTTTAATCTCTCGTCGCATTTATTTACAACTAATTACTAATTGACTTCTTGACCACGCTAGCGTCCTGTTTGTTCCTACATGGCTTTATTGCTAACAAAGAAATAAATAATCGTTGCTGGACCATCTTCACAGTAGCGTTAGCATGAGCTGTTTATGCCTGTGTTTCACCTGATGCATGATGGGTAGATGAGCGTTTAGCATCTCATCGAGTTGAGAACGTGGATGAAGGTTGTTTTGCTACTCCTGATATCTGGTGACCCTCGAGTCCACGTCTGTTCAGGAGGAACAACTGGACTCCAGAACCCGGTGTCGGCGCCAAGATACGGAAGTAAGTCAGTGTCGTCGAAGTTTTTAACAACAGCGTTGAAACATTTTTAATAAATGAATTCAAAGTGTTCAATATTGAAAACTAGACTTTGTCTTTTTTCCGAAAAAATTAATAATAATTTTATTTATTTTCAAAATGGAATGACATTTGTTTTACTTGTTTGATATTTTAATTCCAATCATTCAGAAATAAATCTTCGAAATTCAATATTTTTTTTTATTTGTAGTATTTTTAATTCAATATATAAATGTTGGTATAATAGAGTCTCCAGACATGACTAACAGAGCACAGAGTTACTGGATCATTTGCTTCTACCTCGTTGATCAGTAGCTGGAGACTCTATTATACCAACATTAATATATTGAATTTAAAAGACTGAATTAAAGATAATATTGAATTTTGAACATTTATTTTTGAACGATTGATTTATTATATCAAACTCTATGTGTAAAAATAAATTCATTCATTTTGTAAGTGTTCAATAAAAACAAATCTAGAAACCATTGATTCAAAAGAACACTCTGATCAAACAATAAAACTGTCAGATCAACATCACGACACTGGTTTACTTCCGCAGGAGGACAAGGTCGTGTCGGCGTCTGAAGGTCAAAGTACACTTGTGAGGTTGTCGGTCCAGGTGTGTGTTACTGTATCCACGTGTGTTCGGCACCGTGGCTGTGATATGGCGGCGCTGGTGGCAACTCGGGGGGTTTTCCAAAGTAAAGAAAGAAATCGCAGGAAGGTACAAATAAATCCAGGTTCTGGAGAGTTTGGAGTCACACCTCCTGGTCCTCGAAGACCTCCAGGAACAGCGGAGGGAAGAGTTCGTTGGGACACTCCACCTTCATGTGCAGGAAGCGACTGGCGTGACACGCCCCGATCATGCGCAGGTCGGTCACTTTCATCAGCAGCTTGGGCCAGAAGTGCGGAATGTTGTGCTTGCGGTAGTTGATGTAGTGCTCGAAGGCCAGAAGGTAGGCCTCCTGACACTGTTCGATCTTCTCCACGCTGGTCACACCACAGCGATCTGGGAGAGAGAGTCTTGTTAGTGCCTGATGCTGAGGAGACACGACAAGAATCAATCATCTCATGCAACTGAGTCTGAACCGAGTCTCAACTGAGTCTGAACAGAGTCTCAACTGAGTCTGAACCGAGTCTCAACTAAGTCTCAACTTAGTCTCAACTGAGTCTGAACTGAGTCTGAACTGAGTCTGAACTGAGTCTTAACTGAGTCTTAACTGTGTCTGAACCGAGTCTGAACTGAGTCTGAACTGAGTCTGAACTGAGTCTTGACTGAGTCTCAACTGAGTCTGAACTGAGTCTGAACTGAGTCTGAACTGAGTCTGAACTGAGTCTTGACTGAGTCTCAACTGAGTCTGAACTGAGTCTGAACTGAGTCTGAACTGAGTCTGAACTGAGTCTTAACTGAGTCTTAACTGTGTCTGAACTGAGTCTGAACTGAGTCTTAACTGAGTCTTGACTGAGTCTTGACTGAGTCTTAACTGAGTCTGAACTGAGTCTTGACTGAGTCTTGAATGAGTCTTGACTGAGTCTGAACTGAGTCTGAACTGAGTCTTAACTGAGTCTTAACTGAGTCTTGACTGAGTCTTGACTGAGTCTTGACTGAGTCTTGACTGAGTCTTGACTGAGTCTTAACTGAGTCTGAACTGAGTCTGAACTGAGTCTGAACTGAGTCTTAACTGAGTCTTAACTGAGTCTTGACTGAGTCTTGACTGAGTCTTGACTGAGTCTTGACTGAGTCTTAACTGAGTCTTAACTGAGTCTTAACCGAGTCTGAACCGAGTCTGAACCTAGTCTTAACCGAGTCTCGACTGAGTCTGAACCGAGTCTCAACTGAGTCTGAACTGAGTCTGAACTGAGTCTCAACTGAGTCTGAACAGAGTCTTAACTGAGTCTGAACCGTGTCTCAACTGAGTCTGAACCGTGTCTCAACTGAGTCTCAACTGAGTCTCAACTGAGTCTCAACTGAGTCTGAACCGAGTCTCAACTGAGTCTGAACCGAGTCTGAACAGAGTCTTAACTGAGTCTGAACCGTGTCTCAACTGAGTCTGAACCGAGTCTCAACTGAGTCTCAACTGAGTCTGAACAGAGTCTTAACTGAGTCTTAACTGAGTCGTAAATGAGTCTGAACTGAGTCTTGACTGAGTCTTGAATGAGTCTCGACTGAGTCTGAACTGAGTCTTGACTGAGTCTGAACTGAGTCTTGACTGAGTCTTGACTGAGTCTTGAATGAGTCTGAACTGAGTCTGAACTGAGTCTGAACTGAGTCTGAACTGAGTCTGAACTGAGTCTGAACTGAGTCGTAAATGAGTCTGAACTGAGTCTTGACTGAGTCTTAACTGAGTCTCAACTGAGTCTCAACTGAGTCTTAACTGAGTCTTAACTGAGTCTGAACCGAGTCTGAACCGAATCTGAACCGAGTCTGAACCGAGTCTGAACCTAGTCTTAACCGAGTCTCGACTGAGTCTTAACTGAGTCTGAACCGAGTCTGAACCGAATCTGAACCGAGTCTGAACCGAGTCTTAACCGAGTCTCGACTGAGTCATAACTGAGTCCCAACTGAGTCTTTGTCTCAGATCAAACATCAACTAGTATGAACTCTGGTGTCACTAAACATCAACTAGTATCAACTCTGGTGTCATTAAACATCAACTAGTATCAACTCTGGTGTCATTAAACATCAACTAGTATCAACTCTGGTGTCATTAAACATCAACTAGTATCAACTCTGGTGTCATTAAACATCAACTAGTATCAACTCTGGTGTCATGTAGTGAATGTTCTTCAAGACGCAGTAACTTCTCATCATGACCATGTTTTAAACGTATTACTTTATAAAGTTGCTCTGAAATCTGGACGAACGAGAGGTTACGAGAGTCCATTATGACGTAATAATGGTTTCACTCCACCTCCAGCTCTGATCACGCTTTGTTTATACAATGAGTCCCTTGGAGGTGGAGACCATTGATGACACGCTGTGACAAAACTCTGTGTTTGACCAATCACAGCAGAGTGGGTGTGGTTATGGTCAACAAGATTTAATCTCCAGAAAAGTGTTTTCAGTGGGCGGGGCTTAAGATCATTTTCTAACGTCAATGTTTTGTTTGTGGATCGAAGCCTCGACATAAGACTCATTGTTCAGAGATGAATGAAGACGACTGAGCTCCAGTCGCTACATTAAAATGAACAAACAGTCTCTAAAAAGAACACACGAGTCACATCAGTCGACTCGAGGGAGAACGTTTTAAACCATGACTTTAAACTCCGTGAGTCGACGAGCGACGACGGCTCGAGAGGCAAATAATCCTCGGATTAAGAAGCTTCACCGCAGGAGCGAGAAGATCACGTCACGACTGCTCAGCTCCAGACGACACTGATGGTTCCTTCAACCACGAAACCATCTTCAGCTCGTCCTTCAACTAAAAACTCCTTCTTCTTCCTCGACTGGAACGAACTGGTTCTTCTGAGTTGACTTCTCTGGACCTTCAGACCGAACACGTGATCTTCACGTCAGCTCTGAGGACGTGTGTTGTGCAGACGAGTCCTTCTCAGGAGCTCCAGCCACGAACTGAAAGATTCACGTCTCTCGGAATATTTCACGGAGTTTTCACCGGTGTTTCAAGTCAGGCTTTCCAGGGTGTCCGCTCGCTCCCCGCATCGTCTTAAGAGTCTCAGAACATTGTCACGGTTTTAAGAAGAAACGCAGCGATGAATTCACTGAGGGGGGGTGAGAGTTGAATTTTGAATGAATTAAACATTTCGATGTTGAAACTTTTTATTTTGTTGAGTGTTTTTATTTTATTTTGTCATTTTAATAATTCGGAGAAAAAGATAAAATAATTCAAATTCAATGTTTATGAATTATTGGTCTTTTAAATTCAATATAAAAGTGTATGAAAGTGAGAGGTTCGGTGACACAAAACATCAACTAGTATCAACTCTGGTGTCATTAAACATCAACTAGTATCAACTCTGGTGTCATTAAACATCAACTAGTATCGACTCTGGTGTCATTAAACATCAACTAGTATCAACTCTGGTGTCATTAAACATCAACTAGTATCGACTCTGGTGTCATTAAACATCAGCTAGTATCAACTCTGGTGTCATTAAACATCAACTAGTATCGACTCTGGTGTCATTAAACATCAACTAGTATCAACTCTGGTGTCATTAAACATCAACTAGTATCAACTCTGGTCTCATTAAACATCAACTAGTATCAACTCTGGTGTCATTAAACATCAACTAGCATCAACTCTGGTGTCATTAAACATCAACTAGTATCAACTCTGGTGTCATTAAACATCAACTAGTATCGACTCTGGTGTCATTAAACATCAGCTAGTATCAACTCTGGTGTCATTAAACATCAACTAGTATCGACTCTGGTGTCATTAAACATCAACTAGTATCAACTCTGGTGTCATTAAACATCAACTAGTATCGACTCTGGTGTCATTAAACATCAACTAGTATCGACTCTGGTGTCATTAAACATCAACTAGTATCGACTCTGGTTTCATTAAACATCAACTAGCATCGACTCTGGTGTCATTAAACATCAACTAGTATAAACTCTGGTGTCATTAAACATAAACTAGTATCAACTCTGGTGTCATTAAACATCAACTAGTATAAACTCTGGTGTCATTAAACATCAACTAGTATCAACTCTGGTGTCATTAAACATCAACTAGTATCGACTCTGGTGTCATTAAACATCAGCTAGTATCAACTCTGGTGTCATTAAACATCAACTAGTATCGACTCTGGTGTCATTAAACATCAACTAGTATCAACTCTGGTGTCATTAAACATCAACTAGTATCAACTCTGGTGTCATTAAACATCAACTAGTATCAACTCTGGTGTCATTAAACATCAACTAGTATGAACTCTGGTGTCATTAAACATTAACTAGTATGAACTCTGGTGTCATTAAACATCAACTAGTATCAACTCTGGTGTCATTAAACATCAACTAGTATCAACTCTGGTGTCATTAAACATCAACTAGTATCAACTCTGGTGTCATTAAACATCAACTAGTATCAACTCTGGTGTCATTAAACATCAACTAGTATCAACTCTGGTGTCATTAAACATCAACCAGTATCAACTCTGGTGTCATTAAACATCAACCAGTATCAACTCTGGTGTCATTAAACATCAACTAGTATCAACTCTGGTGTCATTAAACATCAACTAGTATCGACTCTGGTGTCATTAAACATCAACTAGTATCAACTCTGGTGTCATTAAACATCAACTAGTATCGACTCTGGTGTCATTAAACATCAACTAGTATCAACTCTGGTGTCATTAAACATCAACTAGTATCGACTCTGGTGTCATTAAACATCAACTAGTATCAACTCTGGTGTCATTAAACATCAACTAGTATGAACTCTGGTGTCATTAAACATCAACTAGTATCAACTCTGGTGTCATTAAACATCAACTAGTATCAACTCTGGTGTCATTAAACATCAACTAGTATCAACTCTGGTGTCATTAAACTTCAACTAGTATCAACTCTGGTGTCATTAAACATCAACCAGTATCAACTCTGGTGTCATTAAACATCAACTAGTATCGACTCTGGTGTCATTAAACATCAACTAGTATCAACTCTGGTGTCATTAAACATCAACTAGTATCAACTCTGGTCTCATTAAACATCAACTAGTATCAACTCTGGTGTCATTAAACATCAACTAGCATCAACTCTGGTGTCATTAAACATCAACTAGTATCAACTCTGGTGTCATTAAACATCAACTAGTATCGACTCTGGTGTCATTAAACATCAGCTAGTTTCAACTCTGGTGTCATTAAACATCAACTAGTATCGACTCTGGTGTCATTAAACATCAACTAGTATCAACTCTGGTGTCATTAAACATCAACTAGTATCGACTCTGGTGTCATTAAACATCAACTAGTATCGACTCTGGTGTCATTAAACATCAACTAGTATCGACTCTGGTTTCATTAAACATCAACTAGCATCGACTCTGGTGTCATTAAACATCAACTAGTATAAACTCTGGTGTCATTAAACATAAACTAGTATCAACTCTGGTGTCATTAAACATCAACTAGTATAAACTCTGGTGTCATTAAACATCAACTAGTATCAACTCTGGTGTCATTAAACATCAACTAGTATCGACTCTGGTGTCATTAAACATCAGCTAGTATCAACTCTGGTGTCATTAAACATCAACTAGTATCGACTCTGGTGTCATTAAACATCAACTAGTATCGACTCTGGTGTCATTAAACATCAACTAGTATCGACTCTGGTGTCATTAAACATCAACTAGCATCAACTCTGGTGTCATTAAACATCAACTAGTATAAACTCTGGTGTCATTAAACATAAACTAGTATCAACTCTGGTTTCATTAAACATCAACTAGTATAAACTCTGGTGTCATTAAACATCAACTAGCATCAACTCTGGTGTCATTAAACATCAACTAGTATCAACTCTGGTGTCATTAAACATCAACTAGTATCAACTCTGGTGTCATTAAACATCAACTAGTATCAACTCTGGTATCATTAAACATCAACTAGCATCAACTCTGGTGTCATTAAACATCAACTAGTATCAACTCTGGTGTCATTAAACATCAACTAGTATCAACTCTGGTGTCATTAAACATCAACTAGTATAAACTCTGGTGTCATTAAACATAAACTAGTATCAACTCTGGTGTCATTAAACATCAACTAGTATAAACTCTGGTGTCATTAAACATAAACTAGTATCAACTCTGGTGTCATTAAACATCAACTAGTATAAACTCTGGTGTCATTAAACATCAACTAGTATCAACTCTGGTGTCATTAAACATCAACTAGTATCGATTCTGGTGTCATTAAACATCAACTAGTATAAACTCTGGTGTCATTAAACATCAACTAGTATAAACTCTGGTGTCATTAAACATCAACTAGTATCAACTCTGGTGTCATTAAACATCAACTAGTATCAACTCTGGTGTCATTAAACATCTACTAGTATCAACTCTGGTGTCATTAAACATCAGCTAGTATCAACTCTGGTGTCATTAAACATCAACTAGTATCGACTCTGGTGTCATTAAACATCAACTAGTATCAACTCTGGTGTCATTAAACATCAACTAGTATCAACTCTGGTGTCATTAAACATCAACTAGTATCAACTCTGGTGTCATTAAACATCAACTAGTATGAACTCTGGTGTCATTAAACATTAACTAGTATGAACTCTGGTGTCATTAAACATCAACTAGTATCAACTCTGGTGTCATTAAACATCAACTAGTATCAACTCTGGTGTCATTAAACATCAACTAGTATCAACTCTGGTGTCATTAAACATCAACTAGTATCAACTCTGGTGTCATTAAACATCAACTAGTATCAACTCTGGTGTCATTAAACATCAACCAGTATCAACTCTGGTGTCATTAAACATCAACCAGTATCAACTCTGGTGTCATTAAACATCAACTAGTATCAACTCTGGTGTCATTAAACATCAACTAGTATCGACTCTGGTGTCATTAAACATCAACTAGTATCAACTCTGGTGTCATTAAACATCAACTAGTATCGACTCTGGTGTCATTAAACATCAACTAGTATCAACTCTGGTGTCATTAAACATCAACTAGTATCGACTCTGGTGTCATTAAACATCAACTAGTATCAACTCTGGTGTCATTAAACATCAACTAGTATGAACTCTGGTGTCATTAAACATCAACTAGTATCAACTCTGGTGTCATTAAACATCAACTAGTATCAACTCTGGTGTCATTAAACATCAACTAGTATCAACTCTGGTGTCATTAAACTTCAACTAGTATCAACTCTGGTGTCATTAAACATCAACCAGTATCAACTCTGGTGTCATTAAACATCAACTAGTATCGACTCTGGTGTCATTAAACATCAACTAGTATCAACTCTGGTGTCATTAAACATCAACTAGTATCAACTCTGGTCTCATTAAACATCAACTAGTATCAACTCTGGTGTCATTAAACATCAACTAGCATCAACTCTGGTGTCATTAAACATCAACTAGTATCAACTCTGGTGTCATTAAACATCAACTAGTATCGACTCTGGTGTCATTAAACATCAGCTAGTTTCAACTCTGGTGTCATTAAACATCAACTAGTATCGACTCTGGTGTCATTAAACATCAACTAGTATCAACTCTGGTGTCATTAAACATCAACTAGTATCGACTCTGGTGTCATTAAACATCAACTAGTATCGACTCTGGTTTCATTAAACATCAACTAGCATCGACTCTGGTGTCATTAAACATCAACTAGTATAAACTCTGGTGTCATTAAACATAAACTAGTATCAACTCTGGTGTCATTAAACATCAACTAGTATAAACTCTGGTGTCATTAAACATCAACTAGTATCAACTCTGGTGTCATTAAACATCAACTAGTATCGACTCTGGTGTCATTAAACATCAGCTAGTATCAACTCTGGTGTCATTAAACATCAACTAGTATCGACTCTGGTGTCATTAAACATCAACTAGTATCGACTCTGGTGTCATTAAACATCAACTAGTATCGACTCTGGTGTCATTAAACATCAACTAGCATCAACTCTGGTGTCATTAAACATCAACTAGTATAAACTCTGGTGTCATTAAACATAAACAAGTATCAACTCTGGTTTCATTAAACATCAACTAGTATAAACTCTGGTGTCATTAAACATCAACTAGCATCAACTCTGGTGTCATTAAACATCAACTAGTATCAACTCTGGTGTCATTAAACATCAACTAGTATCAACTCTGGTGTCATTAAACATCAACTAGTATCAACTCTGGTATCATTAAACATCAACTAGCATCAACTCTGGTGTCATTAAACATCAACTAGTATCAACTCTGGTGTCATTAAACATCAACTAGTATCAACTCTGGTGTCATTAAACATCAACTAGTATAAACTCTGGTGTCATTAAACATCAACTAGCATCAACTCTGGTGTCATTAAACATCAACTAGCATCAACTCTGGTGTCATTAAACATCAACTAGTATCAACTCTGGTGTCATTAAACATCAATTAGCATCAACTCTGGTGTCATTAAACATCAACTAGTATCAACTCTGGTGTCATTAAACATCAATTAGCATCAACTCTGGTGTCATTAAACATCAACTAGTATCAACTCTGGTCTCATTAAACATCAACTAGTATCAACTCTGGTGTCATTAAACATCAACTAGTATCAACTCTGGTGTCATTAAACATCAACTAGTATCAACTCTGGTGTCATTAAACATCAACTAGTATCAACTCTGGTGTCATTAAACATCAACTAGTATCAACTCTGGTGTCATTAAACATCAACTTGTATCAACTCTGGTGTCATTAAACATCAACTAGTATCAACTCTGGTGTCATTAAACATCAACTAGTATCAACTCTGGTGTCATTAAACATCAACTAGTATCAACTCTGGTGTCATTAAACATCAACTAGTATCAACTCTGGTGTCATTAAACATCAACTAGTATCAACTCTGGTGTCATTAAACATCAACTAGTATCAACTCTGGTGTCATTAAACATCAACTAGTATCAACTCTGGTGTTATTAAACATCAACTAGTATCAACTCTGGTGTCATTAAACATCAACTAGTATCAACTCTGGTGTCATTAAACATCAACTAGTATAAACTCTGGTGTCATTAAACATCAACTAGTATCAACTCTGGTGTCATTAAACATCAACTAGTATCGACTCTGGTGTCATTAAACATCAGCTAGTATCAACTCTGGTGTCATTAAACATCAACTAGTATCGACTCTGGTGTCATTAAACATCAACTAGTATCGACTCTGGTGTCATTAAACATCAACTAGTATCGACTCTGGTGTCATTAAACATCAACTAGCATCAACTCTGGTGTCATTAAACATCAACTAGTATAAACTCTGGTGTCATTAAACATAAACTAGTATCAACTCTGGTTTCATTAAACATCAACTAGTATAAACTCTGGTGTCATTAAACATCAACTAGCATCAACTCTGGTGTCATTAAACATCAACTAGTATCAACTCTGGTGTCATTAAACATCAACTAGTATCAACTCTGGTGTCATTAAACATCAACTAGTATCAACTCTGGTATCATTAAACATCAACTAGCATCAACTCTGGTGTCATTAAACATCAACTAGTATCAACTCTGGTGTCATTAAACATCAACTAGTATCAACTCTGGTGTCATTAAACATCAACTAGTATAAACTCTGGTGTCATTAAACATCAACTAGCATCAACTCTGGTGTCATTAAACATCAACTAGTATCAACTCTGGTGTCATTAAACATCAACTAGCATCAACTCTGGTGTCATTAAACATCAATTAGCATCAACTCTGGTGTCATTAAACATCAACTAGCATCAACTCTGGTGTCATTAAACATCAACTAGCATCAACTCTGGTGTCATTAAACATCAATTAGCATCAACTCTGGTGTCATTAAACATCAACTAGTATCAACTCTGGTGTCATTAAACATCAACTAGTATCAACTCTGGTGTCATTAAACATCAACTAGTATCAACTCTGGTGTCATTAAACATCAACTAGTATCAACTCTGGTGTCATTAAACATCAACTAGTATCAACTCTGGTGTCATTAAACATCAACTAGTATCAACTCTGGTGTCATTAAACATCAACTAGTATCAACTCTGGTGTCATTAAACATCAACTAGTATCAACTCTGGTGTCATTACACATCAACTAGTATCAACTCTGGTGTCATTAAACATCAACTAGTATCAACTCTGGTGTCATTAAACATCAACTAGTATCAACTCTGGTGTCATTAAACATCAACTAGTATCAACTCTGGTGTCATTAAACATCAACTAGTATCAACTCTGGTGTCATTAAACATCAACTAGTATCAACTCTGGTGTCATTAAACATCAACTAGTATAAACTCTGGTGTCATTAAACGTCAACTAGTATCAACTCTGGTGTCATTAAACATCAACTAGTATCAACTCTGGTGTCATTAAACATCAACTAGTATCAACTCTGGTGTCATTAAACATCAACTAGTATCAACTCTGGTGTCATTAAACATCAACTAGTATCAACTCTGGTGTCATTAAACATCAACTAGTGTCAACTCTGGTTTCATTAAACATCAACTAGTATAAACTCTGGTGTCATTAAACATCAACTAGCATCAACTCTGGCGTCATTAAACATCAACTAGTATCAACTCTGGTGTCATTAAACATCAACTAGTATCAACTCTGGTGTCATTAAACATCAACTAGTATCGACTCTGGTGTCATTAAACATCAACTAGTATCAACTCTGGTGTCATTAAACATCAACTAGTATCAACTCTGGTGTCATTAAACATCAACTAGTATCAACTCTGGTGTCATTAAACATCAACTAGTATCGACTCTGGTTTCATTAAACATCAACTAGTATCAACTCTGGTGTCATTAAACATCAACTAGTATCGACTCTGGTTTCATTAAACATCAACTAGTATCGACTCTGGTTTCATTAAACATCAACTAGTATCAACTCTGGTGTCATTAAACATCAACTAGTATCAACTCTGGTGTCATTAAACATCAACTAGTATCAACTCTGGTGTTATTAAACATCAACTAGTATCAACTCTGGTGTCATTAAACATCAACTAGTATCAACTCTGGTGTCATTAAACATCAACTAGTATAAACTCTGGTGTCATTAAACATCAACTAGTATCAACTCTGGTGTCATTAAACATCAACTAGTATCGACTCTGGTGTCATTAAACATCAGCTAGTATCAACTCTGGTGTCATTAAACATCAACTAGTATCGACTCTGGTGTCATTAAACATCAACTAGTATCGACTCTGGTGTCATTAAACATCAACTAGTATCGACTCTGGTGTCATTAAACATCAACTAGCATCAACTCTGGTGTCATTAAACATCAACTAGTATAAACTCTGGTGTCATTAAACATAAACTAGTATCAACTCTGGTTTCATTAAACATCAACTAGTATAAACTCTGGTGTCATTAAACATCAACTAGCATCAACTCTGGTGTCATTAAACATCAACTAGTATCAACTCTGGTGTCATTAAACATCAACTAGTATCAACTCTGGTGTCATTAAACATCAACTAGTATCAACTCTGGTATCATTAAACATCAACTAGCATCAACTCTGGTGTCATTAAACATCAACTAGTATCAACTCTGGTGTCATTAAACATCAACTAGTATCAACTCTGGTGTCATTAAACATCAACTAGTATAAACTCTGGTGTCATTAAACATCAACTAGCATCAACTCTGGTGTCATTAAACATCAACTAGTATCAACTCTGGTGTCATTAAACATCAACTAGCATCAACTCTGGTGTCATTAAACATCAATTAGCATCAACTCTGGTGTCATTAAACATCAACTAGCATCAACTCTGGTGTCATTAAACATCAACTAGCATCAACTCTGGTGTCATTAAACATCAATTAGCATCAACTCTGGTGTCATTAAACATCAACTAGTATCAACTCTGGTGTCATTAAACATCAACTAGTATCAACTCTGGTGTCATTAAACATCAACTAGTATCAACTCTGGTGTCATTAAACATCAACTAGTATCAACTCTGGTGTCATTAAACATCAACTAGTATCAACTCTGGTGTCATTAAACATCAACTAGTATCAACTCTGGTGTCATTAAACATCAACTAGTATCAACTCTGGTGTCATTAAACATCAACTAGTATCAACTCTGGTGTCATTACACATCAACTAGTATCAACTCTGGTGTCATTAAACATCAACTAGTATCAACTCTGGTGTCATTAAACATCAACTAGTATCAACTCTGGTGTCATTAAACATCAACTAGTATCAACTCTGGTGTCATTAAACATCAACTAGTATCAACTCTGGTGTCATTAAACATCAACTAGTATCAACTCTGGTGTCATTAAACATCAACTAGTATAAACTCTGGTGTCATTAAACGTCAACTAGTATCAACTCTGGTGTCATTAAACATCAACTAGTATCAACTCTGGTGTCATTAAACATCAACTAGTATCAACTCTGGTGTCATTAAACATCAACTAGTATCAACTCTGGTGTCATTAAACATCAACTAGTATCAACTCTGGTGTCATTAAACATCAACTAGTGTCAACTCTGGTTTCATTAAACATCAACTAGTATAAACTCTGGTGTCATTAAACATCAACTAGCATCAACTCTGGCGTCATTAAACATCAACTAGTATCAACTCTGGTGTCATTAAACATCAACTAGTATCAACTCTGGTGTCATTAAACATCAACTAGTATCGACTCTGGTGTCATTAAACATCAACTAGTATCAACTCTGGTGTCATTAAACATCAACTAGTATCAACTCTGGTGTCATTACACATCAACTAGTATCAACTCTGGTGTCATTAAACATCAACTAGTATCGACTCTGGTTTCATTAAACATCAACTAGTATCAACTCTGGTGTCATTAAACATCAACTAGTATCGACTCTGGTTTCATTAAACATCAACTAGTATCGACTCTGGTTTCATTAAACATCAACTAGTATCAACTCTGGTGTCATTAAACATCAACTAGTATCAACTCTGGTGTCATTAAACATCAACTAGTATTGACTCTGGTTTCATTAAACATCAACTAGTATCAACTCTGGTGTCATTAAACATCAACTAGTATCAACTCTGGTTTCATTAAACATCAACTAGTATCAACTCTGGTGTCATTAAACATCAACTAGTATCAACTCTGGTTTCATTAAACATCAACTAGTATCAACTCTGGTGTCATTAAACATCAACTAGTATCAACTCTGGTGTCATTAAACATCAACTAGTATCAACTCTGGTTTCATTAAACATCAACTAGTATCAACTCTGGTGTCATTAAACATCAACTAGTATCAACTCTGGTTTCATTAAACATCAACTAGTATCAACTCTGGTGTCATTAAACATCAACTAGCATCAACTCTGGTGTCATTAAACATCAACTAGCATCAACTCTGGTGTCATTAAACATCAACTAGCATCAACTCTGGTTTCATTAAACATCAACTAGTATCAACTCTGGTTTCATTAAACATCAACTAGTATCAACTCTGGTGTCATTAAACATCAACTAGCATCAACTCTGGTGTCATTAAACATCAACTAGTATCAACTCTGGTGTCATGTAGAGAATGTTCTTCAAGACGATTAGTAATGTCTGGTGATATTGAAATGAAAAGATATTGAATTGTTGAATAAGAATTAATAAGAATATCTTTGTGTAAAATGTGTTTTAGTTAATGTTGAAAATAGTAAATGTTCCGATGACGAGTCCGGACGTGAACGTTGTTGTTTGTCGCACATAAACGTAAACAAAGTGCTGACCTGAGCTCATGAGCAGCACGGCCTGCATCAGCGCCACCTCCGAGTCGTCCAGGTTGAACTGCGCCAGGCTCTTTCCCAAATCAAAGATGGCGTCCGAGACCACGCCCAGGCCGCCGTTCTTCAGCTGCTCGCGCTTCACCGCCATCTCGCCGTTCAGCGTCAGCGTCTCGCTTTCGGGGTCGTAGCGCACGGCGGCGCGCAGCGACATGATCTCCATGCAGCAGCCTTTGAGCAAGACGATCTGGTCTTCACACGGCAGCTGGAGAGACGCCGGGATTAGAACCTTCAACTCAATCCGTATTTCTTCTTATAAAAACACCTTTTGTTTTTATTTACAACGTGATCGATTTAAACAACAAACAGCAAACAAGATAAAACTATATAATTTACGTTTGATATCTAGGACAAAGCTAATGCTAATTCAAGTTTGTTTCAAGGACAATAGCGTTAGCTTCAGGACAAAGCTAATGCTAATTCAAGTTTGTTTCAAGGACAATAGCATTAGCTTCAGGAAAAAAATAATGGAAATTAGCATTTGTTTTTTAGAACTAAGTGTTAGCTTCATGACAAAGCTAATGCTAATTAGCATCATCTTTATCATCTTCATCTTCATCATCATCATAACCATCATCTTCATCATCTTCATTATCTTCATCAGCTTCATCATCATCATCATCATCATCTTCATCATCATCATCTTCATAATCTTCATCTTCATCATAATCATCATCATCTTCATCATCTTCATCAGCTTCATCATCATCATCTTCATCATCTTCATCATCTTCATCAGCTTCATCATCATCATCTTCATCATCTTCATCAGCTTCATCATCATCATCTTCATCTTCATCATCATCATCATCATAATCTTCATCATCATAATCTTCATCATCTTCATCATCATCATCTTCATAATCTTCATCTTCATCATAATCATCATCATCTTCATCAGCTTCATCATCATCATCTTCATCATCTTCATCATCTTCATCATCATCATCTTCATCATCATCATCATCTTCATCATCATAATCATCATCATCCTCATCATCATAATCTTCATCATAATCTTCATCTTCATCTTCATCTTCATCATAATCTTCATCTTCATCGTCATCATCTTCATCATCATAATCTTCATCATCATCATAATCTTCATCATAATCTTCATCATAATCTTCATCATCATCATAATCTTCATCATCATCTTCATCGTCATCATAAATCAAGGGTGAAACACTGATGACATCATAAATAAATCCAGATCTTCTCGTGACTCAAACCATCAAAAGCTTCTTTCACAGAGTTTTTTTATTCACGGATGAAACTCGTGATCGTCTCCAAGTTTCTCTGAAGACAAAAGTATTTTCAAACGACTCCTGATGATAATCACTGAACATCTTCATCTGGTTCTCAACCTGGTTCTGAACCTGGTTCTGATGGAGACTCTCCTGTGTTCGGACCTTCCACCCGTCCTGGTTCTGTTCAAACGCTCAGGTCTTCCACGCCCGATTACCCGGGTGGAACCCGCGCCCGAGTCCAGTCCTGGACACTGAGGCCGGTCCGGGGACTTGATTGGACTCTCATAAAGACGCCATTGTTCTGGTTCTGAGCGCGAGCTAAGTTTAGACTGGTGTGTTCACGCTAATATCACACAGATGACCCGTTTAGCTCGCGGTCCGTCTGCACGTGGCGCCGCCTACCTCCGAGAACATGGGCAGCTTCTTGGCGAAGTCCACCACACGCGTGATGGCCGGGGTCATGATCTTGGTGAACTCGCTGAAGACCTCCAGGTCCACTTTGTCGCCCTCGGTCTCCGGCACCACCGCGCTCTGGCCCAGGTCGTCCGGCTGGAACACACACAGCATGTTTAGAGGGCAGCAGGGGGCGCTAGATCTTTATGAACTCTGAACACACTACACACATAAACACACTTTAATGTTTTTGTTTTTAAGTTAACAACAATTTGGGAAAAGCAAAATGTTGTTGACGTCAAGATGCTGTTGTCACATTGTTGTTGTCGTAAAGATGCTTTTGTCACATTGTTGTTGTCACATTGTTGCCGTTAATATGTTGTTGTCGTCACACTGTTGTTGTCAAATTGTTGTTGTAAATATGTTGTTGTCGTCAAGTTGCTATTGTCACATTGTTGTCATCAAGATGTTGTTGTCACATTGTTGTTGTCAAAATGTTGTTGACGTCAAGTTGCTGTTGTCACATTGTTGTCCTCAAGATGTTGTTGTCAAAATGTTGTTGACGTCAAGTTGCTGTTGACACATTGTTGTCCTCAAGATGTTGTTGTCACATTGTTGTTGTCCTCAAGATGCTGTTGTCACATTGTTGTCATCAAGATGTTGTTGTCACATTGTTGTTGTCAAAATGTTGTTGACGTCAAGTTGCTGTTGTCACATTGTTGTCCTCAAGATGTTGTTGTCAAAATGTTGTTGACGTCAAGTTGCTGTTGACACATTGTTGTCATCAAGATGTTGTTGTCACATTGTTGTTGTCAAAATGTTGTTGACGTCAAGTTGCTGTTGTCACATTGTTGTCCTCAAGATGTTGTTGTCAAAATGTTGTTGACGTCAAGTTGCTGTTGACACATTGTTGTCCTCAAGATGTTGTTGTCACATTGTTGTTGTCCTCAAGATGCTGTTGTCACATTGTTGTCATCAAGATGTTGTTGTCACATTGTTGTTGTGCTCAAGATGCTGTTGTCACATCGTTATCATCAAGATGTTGTCGTCACATTGTTGTTGTCGTAAAGATGCTTTTGTCACATTGTTGCCGTTAATATGTTGTTGTCGTCACACTTTTGTTGTTGTCAAGTTGGTGTTGTCACATTGTTGTTGTCAAAATGTTGTTGTCAATATGTTGTTGTCGTCAAGTTGCTATTGTCACATTGTTGTCATCAAGATGTTGTTTTCACATTGTTGTTGTCAAAATGTTGTTGACGTCAAGCTGCTGTTGTCACATTGTTGTCCTCAAGATGTTGTTGTCACATTGTTGTTGTCATCAATATGCTGTTGTCACATTGTTGTTGTCAAAATGTTGTTGTCGTCAAGATGCTGTTGTCACATTGTTGTTGTAAATATGTTGTTGTCATCAATATGCTGTTGTCACATTGTTGTTGTCAAAATGTTGTTGTCGTCAAGATGCTGTTGTCACATTGTTGTTGTAAATATGTTGTTGTCGTCAAGATGCTGTTGTCACATTGTTGACGTCAGTCGTCAAGTTGCTGTTGTCACATCGTTATCATCAAGATGTTGTCGTCACATTGTTGTTGTCGTAAAGATGCTTTTGTCACATTGTTGTTGTCACATTGTTGCCGTTAATATGTTGTTGTCATCACACTGTTGTTGTTTTCAAGTTGGTGTTGTCACATTGTTGTCGTCAAGATGCTGTTGTCACATTGTTGTCGACAAAATGCTGTTGTCACATTGTTGTTGTCGTCAAGATGCTGTTGTCACATTGTTGTCGTCAAGATGCTGTTGCCAAATTGTTGTTGTAAATATATTGTTGTCGTCAAGATGCTGTTGTCAAAATTTTGTCGTCACATTGTTGTTCTAAATATGTTGTTGTCATCACATTGTTGTTGTAAATATGTTTTTGTCGTCATATTGTTGAGGTCATCAAAATGTTGTCGTCAAATTATTGTTATAAATATGTTGTTGTCGTCAAGATGCAGTTGTCAAATTGTCGTCATCAAAATGTTGTCGTTACATTGTTGTTGCCGAAATTTTGTCCTCACATTGTTGCCGTATATATGTTGTTGTTATCACCAAAACCGTTGTTGTCACATTGTTGTTGTGAATTTGTTGTTGTCGTCACATTGTTATCACCAAAAATGTTGTTGTCACATTGTTGTTGTAAATATGTTGTTGTCGTCATATTGTTATTGTCACCAAATTGTTCTTGTAAATATTCCTTTTTTTTCACATCGTTGTTGTCATCAAAATGTTGTCGTCACATTTTTGTTGTAAATATGTCGTTGTCGTCACATTGTTGTTGTAAATATGTTGTTGTCATAAAAAGGTTGTCGTCACATTATTGTTGTAATTATCTTGTTGTCGTCAAGATGCTGTTGTCAAATTTTCGTCATCAAAATGTTGTTGTCAGAAAAATGTCGTCATCAAAATGTTGTTGTGGTATCCTGGTGGTGTGAGTCCTACCAGGAACTTGCGCTTCTGCTTCCAGCTGCTTCCCTGAGCGTTGGTGTGTTTGTGAGCGTCGGTCACCGAGCGTATCAACTCCCACTCGGACGAGGTCGGCTCCGGTCGCACCTGCAGCGTTCGCACCATCTCCTCGCGCTTCCTCTTCTCGCGGTTCTCCTCGATGAGGCGCCGCTTGGCCACGCGCTTGGAGTCGTCCAGAACCACTGCGGGAGGAAACCAGAGTGTGTGGTCGGGCTGAGGCGGGCGAGGGCGTCACTCACGGTCCATGGCCATGCCCACGGAGATGCACTTCCTGAAGCGACACAGCTGGCACTGGTTCCTGGTGATCTTGTCGATGATGCAGCAGCTCTCGTACTTGCACGAGTAGGCCGGATGGAGGTTCTTCTGGATGGTTCTGCGGAAGAAACCCTGAGACACGGAGGAGATGAAGTTACTTTAGGTTTAACTTTAGGTTTACTTTAGGTTAACTTTAGGTTAACTTTAGGTTAACTTTAGGTTTTACTTTAGGTTTACTTTAGGTTAACTTTAGGTTAACTTTAGGTTAACTTTAGGTTTACGTCAGGTTTACTTTAGATGTTACTTTAGGTTAACTTTAGGTTAACTTTAGGTTAACTTTAGGTTTATGTATGGTTTACTTTAGGTTTTACTTTAGGTTCACTTTAGGTTAACTTTAGGTTAACTTTAGGTTCACTTTAGGTTTACTTTAGGTTTTACTTTAGGTTTACTTTAGGTTCACTTTAGGTTTTACTTAAGGTTTTACTTTAGGTTAACTTTAGGTTAACTTTAGGTTTACTTTAGGTTCACTTTAGGTTAACTTTAGGTTTACTTTAGGTTAACTTTAGGTTAACTTTAGGTTTACTTTAGGTTCACTTTAGGTTAACTTTAGGTTTACTTTAGGTTCACTTTAGGTTCACTTTAGGTTTACTTTAGGTTTTACTTTAGGTTAACTTTAGGTTAACATTAGGTTAACTTTAGGTTAACTTTAGGTTAACTTTAGGTTAACTTTAGGTTAACTTTAGGTAAAGGTCAGAACATTCATGTTTAAATCAGAACTAAAACTCAAACTAGTTCATGATGAAAAATCATCAAACATGTTAAACATTATTTGAATCTAACAATGAAAACCTTCAATAGAAACATTAACCAGAACATAAAAGAATTTAAAAAACATTTGAAAAAAAAAAAAAAAAATGTATAAAAACAAAATCACAGTAAATCTTCAGGAGAAACATGTGCTAGCGAGACAGTGTTGCGGTCAAAGGTCAGAGAGGGGTCAAAGGTCAGAGAGTTACCTTGCAGCCCTCGCAGGTGATGCAGCGATAATGGTAACCAGTGGCTTTATCTCCACAAACCACACAAGGCTCGTCCTTCTCCAGGTAACTCGGGATGTAGCCTGGAACAGAGGAGCTAAGAGCTGAAGGAGAGGAGGAGGAGAGGAAGGATGGAGGAGAGGAAGGATGGAGAGGAGGAGGAGAGGAAGGATGGAGGAGAGGAAGGAGAGGAAGGATGGAGGAGAGGAAGGATGGAGGGAGGGAGAAGAGGGGAGGAAGAGGTGGAGAGGAAGAGGTGGAGAGGAGGAGGAGGGGAGGAAGGATGGAGAGGAAGGATGGAGGGAAGTAAGGATGCAGGACAGGAGGAGGAGAGGAAGACGAGGAGAGGAAGGATGGAGGGAGGGAGAAGAGGGGAGGAAGAGGGGAGGAAGGATGGAGGTGAGCAGGAGGAGGAGAGGAAGGATGGAGGGGAGGAAGGATGGATGAGAGGAAGGATGGAGGGAGGGAGAGGAGGAGGAGAGGAAGGATGGAGGGGAGGAAGGATGGATGAGAGGAAGGATGGAGGGAGGGAGAGGAGGAGGAGAGGAAGAGGAGTAGAAAAGAAGAGGAAGGGGGGAGAGAAGGAGAGGATGATGATGATGATGATGAAGATGTCATGCACAGTTCCAGATAAACTTCCTGCTGCACTAGTTCAAGTCGTGTCACTTCCTGCCCCCCCACATGATGAAGATGATGATGAAGATGAAGATGAAGATGAAGATGATGAAGAAGATGATGAAGAAGATGATGAAGATGATGATGATCATGAAGACAAAGATAAAGATGATGAAGATGATGAAGATGATAATGATGAAGATGATGATGAAGATTATGATGAAGATGATGAAGATGATGAAGAAGATGATGATGAAGATGATGATGAAGAAGATGATGATCATGAAGATAAAGATAAAGATGATGATGAAGATGAAGATGATGAAGTTGATGAAGATGAAGATGATGAAGATGAAAATGATTAAGAAGATGATGATACAGATGATGAAGATGAAGATGATGAAGATGAAGATTATAATGATGAAGATGATGATGAAGTTGATGATGATCATGAAGATAAAGATAAAGATGATGATGAAGATGAAGATGAAGTTGATGAAGATGAAGATGATGAAGATGAAAATGATTAAGAAGATGATGATACAGATGATGAAGATGAAGATGATGATGAAGATGATGATGAAGATGAGAAATGATGAAGATGATGATGAAGTTGATGAAGATGAAGATGATGAAGATGATGATGAAGATGATGATGAAGAAGATGATGATGAAGATGAAGATGAAGATGATGATGAAGATGTTGAAGATGATGAAGATGAAAATGATTAAGAAGATGATGATGATGAAGATGATGATGAAGAAGATGAAGATGAAGATGGAGATGATGATGATGATGATGATGAAGATGATGATGAAGATGAAGATGAGAAATGATGAAGATGATGATGACGATGAAGATGATGATGAAGATGAAGATGAGAAATGATGAAGATGATGATGATGATGATGATGATAATGAAGAAGATGAAGATGATGATAAAGAAGATGCTGATGATGAAGATGATGATGATGATGATAATGAAGAAGATGATGATGAAGATGAAGATGATGATGATGATGAAGAAGATGAAGATGATGATGATGATGATGAAGATGAAGATGATGATGATGATAATGAAGAAGATGATGATGAAGATGAAGATGATGATGATGATGATGATGATGATAATGAAGAAGATGATGATGAAGATGAAGATGATGAAGAAGATGAAGATGATGATGATGATAATGAAGAAGATGATGATGAAGATGAAGATGATGATGATGATGAGATGATGAAGATGATGATGATGAAGATGAAGATGATGATGAAGAAGATGAAGAGTTCTCACCTGACATGCTCTTCACCGAGGACTGGCTGTTCTTCCTCTTCCTCTTAGGAACATCTAACCACCTGAACACAACATGAACACAACATGAACACAACATGAACACACATGAACACAAGATCGTCTGATGAACAAACACTTGAGACTTTTGTCACCATGATGAAGAACAGCAGGAGGACCAAAACATTAGACCACCTGCTGCCTCCTGTCCTCGCCGCCTCCTCTCACCTCCATTTCTACCTACTTCTCCCTCAGCTCCACTCCTTCTGTTCTCCTCTCCTCACCTCCACTCTTCTCTTCTCCTCTCCTCACCTCCACTCCTTCTCTTCTCTTCACCTCCACTCCTCTCTTCTCTTCACCTCCACTCTTCTCTTTCTCCTCTCCTCACCTCCACTCCTTCTCTTCTCCTCTCCTCACCTCCATCT
>NC_141832.1:6289708-6292208 GCF_982586985.1 Callionymus lyra | reverse complement strand
GATAGTGTAGTAACAAGTATACATGTGTAGTATTCTCCAGTACTTGACTCTGGTGTTGTGATAGTGTAGTAACAAGTATATATGTGTAGTATTGTCCAGTACTTGACTCTGGTGTTGTGATAGTGTAGTAACAAGTATATATGTGTAGTATTGTCCAGTACTTGACTCTGGTGTTGTGATAGTATAGTAACAAGTATATATGTGTTGTATTGTCCAGTACTTGACTCTATGTCCAAACATCAGCCTTAAAAGCTGCTTGACTCACTGTATCCTCTCGTCCTCAGTCATCATTCTTCCTTTTGCTGTGGAAGACTTAACGACTGCTGCCATCTAGAGGCCGAAGGTTTAATTGCTACACGAACATGAACAAACGCAGTGAATATTTGATTATTAATTGTAAATAAATAAAATTATTTGTTACACACTTTATTATTTACCAGAAAAAAAACGGGATTGAAATTATTATATGTTTTATTTTATTTCCATATATTTCTTTAAAGAGACAAAAGTTTTTTATTTCAAGTTTGTTTTCTTTCATGCAGTCTTTATTCTGGCTCCGGAACATTTTGTTCATCTACAAATCTCGAGTGACGAGTCATGTGACGAGTCATGTGACTTAGACACACACACACACACACACACACACACACACACACACACACACACACACACACACACACACACACACACACACACACACACACACACACACACACACACACACACACACACTCTCACACACACACACACACACACACACACACACACACACACACTCATTTGATTTAATTTGAACTAAATCAGTTTATTTTCTATTTCATTACTGTTTTCATTCGAGTGAAAAACATTAAAAAAAACATTAAAAAGTACAAATATCTATAAAATGTTATTGAAACAACTTTCATTTATTTAAATGACATAATGTGTGTGTTTATTCACGTGTGTATGTGTGTGTGTTTAATTGTGTGTGTGTTTATTCACGTGTGTATGTGTGTGTGTTTATGTGTGTGTGTTTAATTGTGTGTGTTTATTCACGTGTGTATGTGTGTGTGTTTAATTGTGTGTGTTTAATTGTGTGTGATTATTCACGTGTGTATGTGTGTGTGTTCAATTGTGTGTGATTATTCACGTGTGTATGTGTGTGAGTTTATTCATGAGTGTGTGTGTGTTTATTCGTGTGTTTGTGTGTGACTTTATTCTTGAGTGTGTGTGTGTTTATTCGTGTGTGTTTGTGTGTGACTTTATTCATGAGTGTGTGTGTGTTTATTCGTGTGTGTTTGTGTGTGAGTTTATTCACGAGTGTGTGTGTGTTTATTCGTGTTTGTGTGAGTGTATGTTTGTGTGTTTATTCGTTTGTGTGTGTGTTTGTGTGAGTGTATGTTTGTGTGTTTATTCGTGTGTGTGTGTGCAGAACAGTGAGGGAGGGGTCGGGGCATGAGGAACACGTGTGAAACGATGAACCACACACAGACTCACACAGACTCACACAGTCTCACACAGTCTCACACAGTCTCACACAGTCTCACACAGACTCACAATCCCTCGTTCATGTCATCTATGAAGCCGCTCTGAGCCGAACTCATCTTCCTGAAGCTCCATCTGCCCTCGCGGTCCTAATCTTCCACCAGGATAATCCACACACACCTTTTTATACACACACACACATATATATATATAAACACACACACACTTTTTACATATAAACACACACGCACATACATATAGAGTATATATATATATATACTCTATATATACTGTATACATACACACACATGCACTCACTCACTCACACACACACACACATGCACTCACTCACTCACTCACACACACACACACTGAGACACACACACACCCACACACACACACACAAACTCACCCTCGCTCGTCGCCCTCGGACGAGTTGCTGTCCTGCTTGTTGCTCATTGGCTCCATCTTGCCTTCGTCCCATCCAGCAGCCAATCACAGACGAGGAGGGCGTGAGTTCGGCGGCGAGCTTCAACAGTCGCCGACGGACGGCTGTCGCAGATGCTGGGCTGCCATTGGCTGAGGGCCGCGAGGTGGGCGGGGCGTGGCTGTAAGCAGAGGACAACTGTGGAGAGAGTCACACAAGTGTGTTAAAATACTACACAACTGTCATGTGATCACTTGGATGTCAACAGTTTTCTTGACCACAGTTAAGAACTGACTGCAGGTGTCATTCGTCCAGTGGACACGAGGGGGCGCTAGAGTTCCCACAACAGGGTCTATCATGACAGCAGTGACCTGACCTGACCCAGTTGAGAGTCCAGGGAGACGTGAAAACACCGATTCACGTGATCGTGAATGTTTTTAAATAAAGTTTATATTTTTGAATCAAACTTTATTTAAAACCTTCTTGAAGCGAATACAGTCAATAATAATGTTAACGTAAATACAAATAAATACATATATATTAGCTATTACTATTAAATAATGAACTTAAAAACGTATAGACTTTAAAACAAACATAATTACGAGTTTT
>NC_141832.1:6267208-6284708 GCF_982586985.1 Callionymus lyra | reverse complement strand
GCTACATTACATTTATGAGCTACATTTGGCTAAATGCTATGTTACATGTATAAGCTACATTTAACTCGGTTCACATTACATTTATGAGCTAAATTTAGCTCAAAGCTATGTTATATGTATAAGCTTCATTCAGCTCAGAGCTACGCTACATTTGATAGCTAAATTTAGCTCAAAGCTATGTTATACGTATAATCTACATTCAGCTCAGAGCATTTAGAGCTACGTTATGTAGCCCTGATGAGGGCCACCATGGAGACGTCGTAGGACCATGTCTGGTCCCTGAGCCGCACATTGTTAAGGGCCGAGGGCGTCGAACCCGTGACTGACATGAGTCTGAGTCGTATCCTCGTACCTTCAATTAGCAACATTCAATCAACCTGAGCATCAACACGTGTGACGGGAATCTCGCCGCCACGACGGGCGCCGTTAATGAACTGTCACATTCGTCATCAGAAGCGCCGTCGGGTCGGCGCCGTCACTCCGGGGAGAAGTCTCCGCAGATGTAATGGCCGCCGACTAATGGTCTCGGCGCCGGTGCTTAAAGAGCAGCGAGCGTTGGCGACGGCGAGAGAATAATTATGAGAACGTCGCGCTGAAGATGCTAATGTGGCGCCAAATCATCGTCTGCTCGACGAGACAAAGAGTTTCTGTCGGACGCGTTGAGAAGTTTGAGGACGACGTCACATCAACGCTGACGACACGTGAGCAAAACACTTCTTATTATTCACATCGAGTCAATGATGTTCACCATTATTTAGAATTGTTTTATAAAATGTTAAAACTCCGATATAACTAGTCATATTCTTATATAACTAGTAACATTCTTATATAACTAGTTATATTCTTATATAACTAGTAACATTCTTATATAACTAGTCATATTCTTATATAACTAGTAACATTCTTATATAACTAGTTATATTCTTATATAACTAGTTATCACATCAAATGTAAAAGTCGTTAATAATAGTAAAAGTCGTTAATGAAAGTAAAAGTCGTTAATGAAAGTAAAAGTTGTTAATAATAGTAAAAGTCACTAATAAAGTAAAAGTCATTAATACAAGTAAAAGTTGTTAATAATAGTAAAAGTCACTAATAAAGTAAAAGTCATTAATACAAGTAAAAGTTGTTAATAATAGTAAAAGTCACTAATAAAGTAAAAGTCATTAATACAAGTAAAAGTTGTTAATAATAGTAAAAGTCACTAATAAAGTAAAAGTCATTAATACAAGTAAAAGTCACTAATAAAGTAAAAGTCGTTAAAAGTAAAAGTCGTTAAAAAAATAAAAGCCGTTGATAAAAATAAAAGCCGTTAATAATAGGTAAAGTCGTTAATAAAAGTCATTAATAAAAGTAAAAGCTATTAATAAATGTAAAGTAGTTTATTATAGTAAAAGTCGTTTATTATAGTAAAAGTGGTTAATAACAGTAAAAGTCATTAATAAAAGTAAAAGTCATTAATACAAGTAAAAGTTGTTAATAATAATAAAAGTCACTAATAAAGTAAAAGTCGTTAAAAGTAAAAGTCGTTAATAAAAATAAAAGCTGTTGATAAAAATAAAAGCCGTTAATAATAGGTAAAGTCGTTAATAAAAGTCATTAATAAAAGTAAAAGCTATTAATAAATGTAAAGTAGTTTATTATAGTAAAAGTCGTTTATTATAGTAAAAGTGGTTAATAATAGTAAAAGTCTTTAATAAAAGTAAAAGTCGTTAATACAAGTAAAAGTTGTTAATAATAGTAAAAGTCACTAATAAAGTAAAAGTCGTTAAAAGTAAAAGTCGTTAATAAAAATAAAAGCTGTTGATAAAAATAAAAGCCGTTAATAATAGGTTAAGTCGTTAATAAAAGTCATTAATAAACGTAAAAGCTATTAATAAATGTAAAGTAGTTTATTATAGTAAAAGTCGTTTATTATAGTAAAAGTGGTTAATAATAGTAAAAGTCATTAATAAAAGTAAAAGTCATTAATAAAAGTAAAAGTCATTAATACAAGTAAAAGTTGTTAATAATAGTAAAAGTCACTAATAAAGTAAAAGTCGTTAAAAGTAAAAGTCGTTAATAAAATAAAAGCCGTTGATAAAAATAAAAGCCGTTAATAATAGGTAAAGTCGTTAATAAAAGTCTTTAATAAAAGTAAAAGCTATTAATAAATGTAAAGTAGTTTATTATAGTAAAAGTCGTTTATTATAGTAAAAGTGGTTAATAATAGTAAAAGTCTTTAATAAAAGTAAAAGTCATTAATACAAGTAAAAGTTGTTAATAATAGTAAAAGTCACTAATAAAGTAAAAGTCGTTAAAAGTAAAAGTCGTTAATAAAAATAAAAGCCGTTGATAAAAATAAAAGCCGTTAATAATAGGTAAAGTCGTTAATAAAAGTCATTAATAAAAGTAAAAGCTATTAATAAATGTAAAGTAGTTTATTATAGTAAAAGTCGTTTATTATAGTAAAAGTGGTTAATAATAGTAAAAGTCTTTAATAAAAGTAAAAGTCGTTAATAAAAGTAAAAGTTGTTAATAATAGTAAAAGTCACTAATAAAGTAAAAGTTGTTAAAAGTAAAAGTCGTTAATAAAAATAAAAGCCGTTGATAAAAATAAAAGCCGTTAATAATAGGTAAAGTCGTTAATAAAAGTCTTTAATAAAAGTAAAAGCTATTAATAAATGTAAAGTAGTTTATTATAGTAAAAGTCGTTTATTATAGTAAAAGTGGTTAATAATAGTAAAAGTCTTTAATAAAAGTAAAAGTTGTTAATAAAAGTCATTAATGAAAGTAAAAGTCATTAATAAAAGTAATAGAAGTTAATAAAAGTCATTAATGAAAGTAAAAGTCATTAATAAAAGTAAAAGTAGTTAATACAAGTAAAAGTTGTTAATAATAGTAAAAGTCGCTAATAAAGTAAAAGTCGTTAAAAGTAAAAGTCGTTAATAAAAGTAAAAGTCATTAATAAAGTAAAATTCGTTAAAATTAAAAGTTGTCTATAAAAGTCATTAATAAAAGTAAAAGTAGTTAATACAAGTAAAAGTAAATGATAAAACAGAAAGTCGTTAATAAAACTAAAAGTGTTTAATAAAGTATAAGTTGTTAAACGTAAAAGTCATTTATAAAAGTAAAAGTTGTTAAAAGTAAAAGTCGTTAATAAAAGCAAAGTAGTTAATAACAGTAAAAGTCGTTAAAAGTAAAAGTCGTGAATAAAAGTAAAAGTCATTCATAAAAGTTGTTAATAAAAATAAAAGCTGTTGATAAAAATAAAAGCCGTTAATAATAGGTAAAGTCGTTAATAAAAGTCTTTAATAAAAGTAAAAGCTATTAATAAATGTAAAGTGGTTTATTATAGTAAAAGTCTTTTATTATAGTAAAAGTGGTTAATAATAGTAAAAGTCTTTAATAAAAGTAAAAGTTGTTAATAAAAGTCATTAATGAAAGTAAAAGTCATTAATAAAAGTAATAGAAGTTAATAAAAGTCATTAATGAAAGTAAAAGTCATTAATAAAAGTAAAAGTAGTTAATACAAGTAAAAGTTGTTAATAATGTTAAAAGTCGCTAATAAAGTAAAAGTCGTTAAAAGTAAAAGTCGTTAATAAAAGTAAAAGTCATTAATAAAGTAAAATTCGTTAAAATTAAAAGTTGTCTATAAAAGTCATTAATAAAAGTAAAAGTAGTTAATACAAGTAAAAGTAAATGATAAATCAGAAAGTCGTTAATAAAACTAAAAGTGTTTAATAAAGTATAAGTTGTTAAACGTAAAAGTCATTTATAAAAGTAAAAGTTTTAAAAGTAAAAGTCGTTAATAAAAGCAAAGTCGTTAATAACAGTAAAAGTCGTTAAAAGTAAAAGTCGTGAATAAAAGTAAAAGTCATTCATAAAAGTAAGTCGTTAATAAAAGTAAATGGCGTTAATGTTATGTCTCGTGTGTCTTTCACGAAAGTTGTTATTAAAAGTAAAAGTCCTTAATAAAGTCATAAATAAAGTTCAGCAGTGGATAAAAAGTCATTAACGAGTGGATCTGCAGAAGAAATAAAAACTTCAAATATCAATTATGATGTAAAAACAAAGGTTAATGTAAATATATATAATAAAGCTATGACTGAAGGACGCTCGAAGGTTCCCTGAGCCAGAGTGCAGCGGCACAGCATCATCAGAAGCTACTCTCCTCCTCCGCTCCGTGACCCCGTTGACCTTCTGCTCGCCTTTTCCTCGCCCTGATGAGCTGCAGACCTCGTCCGTCAGGCCTCGCTGCGTGATTGACCCTGAACGTGTCTGAAGAACGTGAGGAACGTGAGGAACAAGAGCTGCTGGACTTGAACTTCTCGCACGGACGACACCAAACAACACATGTTTCCATGGAACAATAATTATGTTGTTGAACGAACACAAACCTTTACACGAGGAGATTAAAAGTATGAAGTTACAGATTGAATAAAGATGTTCTGAGATGTTCCTTCAAAAACCCTCGAGATGATGAAACCAACAGAGATCCATGAACGATGAAGAGACGAGAGAAAGTCGACAGATCATCGAGAGAATGTCGAGACGATGACGTCAAGATATGATATCGTCTGATATTTCAGGTGAACTTTAAGTCCGTGGATCAGTTGGACCTTCAGGTCTCAGAGATAAACCTCCACATCTAATCCCCGACCCTGAGGTTCCTCCGGCCTCAGGTCTGTCAGCTACAGATTAGAGAAAAGTGAGAAATGAATCCTGGAGGAAACACCTTCAAGGGTTTTCTCTGAATCTTATTTTCTCTCAAGTCTGCTCGTGATGCAGTGTCACGGGTCTGGACTGATGACCAGGACCAGGACTGGAGCTGAACCTGGACCAGCAGGACTGACGGATCAGGACCAGGACACATGAACAAACACGACGGCCAACACACGAACAAACACAACACATGAACAAACACAACACATGAACAAACACAACACATGAACAAACACAACAAACAACACATGAACAAACACGACAAACAATACCTGAACAAACACAACAAACAAACACGACAATCAACACATGAACAAACACAACACGTGAACAAACACAACAAACAAACACGACAAACAACACATGAACAAACATGACAAACAAACACGACAATCAACACATGAACAAACACAACAAACAAACACGACAAACAACACATGAACAAACATGACAAACAAACACGACAATCAACACATGAACAAACACGACAAACAACACCTGAACAAACACAACAAACAAACACGACAATCAACACATGAACAAACACAACACATGAACAAACACAACAAACAAACACGACAAACAACACATGAACAAACACGACAAACAACACATGAACAAACACGACAAACAAACACGACAATCAATACATGAACAAACACAACACATGAACAAACACGACAAACAACACATGAACAAACACGACAAACAACACATGAACAAACATGACAAACAAACACGACAATCAATACATGAACAAACACAACACATGAACAAACACAACAAACAAACACGACAAACAACACATGAACAAACACGACAAACAACACATGAACAAACATGACAAACAAACACGACAATCAATACATGAACAAACACAACACATGAACAAACACAAAAACCGACACATTAACAAACACGACAAACAACAAATGTCAAACGAGTTGTTGACCTCTGACCCTCCTCTCTGTCTCCTCTCAGATCTGTCACTCTGCTTCATGTTGCCATGGCAACCCAAACCTTCCCTCTTCCACCTGTAGCTCAGAAACACACAGGTCTGACCAATGAGAGCCTCCACAGAGTGTGTGTGTGTGTGTGTGTTTCAGTGCTTGAGTGTGGATGTGTGTATGTCTGTGTGAATGTGTGTGTGTGTGTGTGAATGTGTGTGAATGTGTGCATACGTGTGTGCGTACTTTTGTGTGCATGTGTGTCCAGTGGTGGTAAATGTTCTGCTGCCACATTAAAGGCCACATGGGGCCGAGTGAAGCTTGTTAACTACATGTGTGTGTGTGTGTGTGTGTGTGTGTGTTTGCATGTGTGTGTGTGTGTTTGCGTGTGTGTGTGTAGGTTTTTGTTTCTTTGAAAATATAAATAGATCTGATTATTTGGGGATGGATGGATGGATGGATGGATGGATGGATGGATGGATGGATGGATGGATGGATGGATGGATGGATGGATGGATGGATGGATGGATGGATGGATGGATGGATGGATGGATGGATGGATGGATGGATGGATGGATGGATGGATGGATGGATGGATGGATGGATGGATGGATGGATGGATGGATGGATGGATGGATGGATGGATGGATGGATGGATGGATGGATGGATGGATGGATGGATGGATGGATGGATGGATGGATGGATGGATGGATGGATGGATGGATGGATGGATGGATGGATGGATGGATGGATGGATGGATGGATGGATGGATGGATGGATGGATGGATGGATGGATGGATGGATGGATGGATGGATGGATGGATGGATGGATGGATGGATGGATGGATGGATGGATGGATGGATGGATGGATGGATGGATGGATGGATGGATGGATGGATGGATGGATGGATGGATGGATGGATGGATGGATGGATGGATGGATGGATGGATGGATGGATGGATGGATGGATGGATGGATGGATGGATGGATGGATGGATGGATGGATGGATGGATGGATGGATGGATGGATGGATGGATGGATGGATGGATGGATGGATGGATGGATGGATGGATGGATGGATGGATGGATGGATGGATGGATGGATGGATGGATGGATGGATGGATGGATGGATGGATGGATGGATGGATGGATGGATGGATGGATGGATGGATGGATGGATGGATGGATGGATGGATGGATGGATGGATGGATGGATGGATGGATGGATGGATGGATGGATGGATGGATGGATGGATGGATGGATGGATGGATGGATGGATGGATGGATGGATGGATGGATGGATGGATGGATGGATGGATGGATGGATGGATGGATGGATGGATGGATGGATGGATGGATGGATGGATGGATGGATGGATGGATGGATGGATGGATGGATGGATGGATGGATGGATGGATGGATGGATGGATGGATCCTCTCACAAACTCTCACGGCTGAAGCGACTCCTATACGATGTACATTTAAGGACATCGTCAGGTATCAGACCAAACGGCCTCAGAAAAACCTCCGTCAGATCGAACTTTGTCAACCTTCAAAATAAAAGTCCCCAGACAAAACTACATCAGATAGCGTCTGGAAGAAAAAAATAACGTACCGTTTTATTGCGAATGAAACCGGAAATGCATGTGATAACGATGTGATATCAGCCAAAAGGATATCGGATATCATATAGAAAAAAAATTAACGTATCATTTTATTTCGAATGAAAACAAAAATGCATGTGATAACGATACTACAGAATCCGATGGCATGTTGACGCGTGACGTCACATGTATTTCCGGTTTTATTCAAGATAAAATGTTCCGGTGATTTTTTTCCCAGATGCTATCTGATGTCGTTTTGTCAAACATCACGTCGTTATCACATGCACGCTAAATCTATATATATATATATATATCTATCGCTATCTGATGTCGTTTTGTCTAACATCACGTCGTTATCACATGCACTTCCGGTTCAATTTGCAATAAAACGGTTCGCTTATTTTTTCCAGACGCTATCTGATGTAGTTTTGTCTGGGGACTTTTATTTTGAAGGTTGACAAAGTTCGATCTGACGGAGGTTTGTCTGAGGCCGTTTGGTCTGATACCTGACGATGTCCTAAAATGTACATCGTACTCCTGTCACCACTCTGACCATCAGCACCGGCGTCCCCCAGGGATGCGTCCTGTCTCCACTGCTCTTCTCCCTCCACACAAACGACTGCACCTCTGAACACCTGCAGTCAAACTCCTGAAGTTTGCACTTCGGTGGAGCAGCAGGAACAGCCTGGAGATCAACACGCTCAAGACTGTGGAGATGACGGTGAACTTCAGGAGGCCCCCGTGACCCCCGTGGCCCCTCACCATCAATAGCAGCCCTGTGGCAGCCGGCGACTCCTTCAACAACAATCTCCCGGGACCTGAAGTGGGAGGTCTGCATCCTGAAGAAGGTCCAGCAGAGGATGAACTTCTGCGTCAGTTGAGGAGACACAAGCTGTCGAAGCATCTGATGAACTTCTACAGTGCAGTCGTCAGTGATGGAGGAGACTTCAGCGACTGTGACGACTGCACAGAGGATCAGGTCCTGAAACGAGTCCAGGACCAGGAGGAGAGCAGGGAACATCCTCAAAGACTCACCCCAGATCAAACCTCTTCTGCACTGTGTTTATTATCTTCTGCCCTGTGTTTACTATCTTTTGCAATATGTTTATTATCTTTGCACTGTGTTTATTATGTTTTGTACTGTGTTTATTATCTTCTGCACTGTGTTAATTATCTTCTGCCCTGTGTTTACTATCTTTTGCAATATGTTTATTATCTTCTGCCCTGTGTTTACTATCTTTTGCACTGTGTTTATTATGTTTTGTGCTGTGTTTATTATCTTCTGCACTGTGTTAATTATCTTCTGCCCTGTGTTTACTATCTTTTGCAATATGTTTATTATCTTCTGCCCTGTGTTTACAATCTTTTGCAATGTCTTTATTATCTTTTGCACTGTGTTTATTATGTTTTGTACTGTGTTTATTATCTTCTGCCCTGTGTTTACAATCTTTTGCAATGTCTTTATTATCTTTTGCACTGTGTTTATTATGTTTTGTACTGTGTTTATTATGTTTTGTACTGAGTTTATTATCTTTTGCAATGTGTTTATTATCTTTTGTACTGTGTTTATTATCTTTTGCATGTGTTCATTATCTTTTGTACTGTGTTTATTATGTTTTGTACTGTGTTTATTATGTTTTGTACTGAGTTTATTATCTTTTGCAATGTCTTTATTATCTTTTGCACTGTGTTTATTATGTTTTGTACTGTGTTTATTATGTTTTGTACTGAGTGTATTATCTTTTGCACTGTGCTTATTATGTTTTGCTATGTGTTTATTAGATTTTGCATGTGTTCATTATCTTTTGTACTTTTTTTTATCATCTTTATATATATATATATACATACATACATTTATATATATACTGTTAATATATGTAAAGTAGCTTTTGTTATTTTCTACCCTCTCTCTCTCTGCGTCTGTGTTTGTTGCTGGACTTGGACGAGGACTTCCTGGCAGGTGATCTAAGCCTTGTTTGATCCAAACTTGTTCTGTCAGCAGCTCCTATAGAGGCTATAGTGCTGAGGTTCACTGCTGCATTTTAATTCTCGTTCCCACCGACTCGTCTTCATCGACTCGACTCGAGTTGTTTGCAGACGACATCATGTTCTGCTCAGGTGAAGGAACCTCTGGCAGGAAGTGGCTCCACCATGTTCCTCTGAATCACCTCAGCGAGAAGCTCATGTCGACCGATGCTCGGAGCAATTAGTGAAGCTCGTTAGCGACGTAGCTTCGTTAGCTCGGAGCGAAGAGACTTTTAATTCCTCCTCATTAGAGACGGAAACTTCCACAGTTGGTCACGGATGAAGGATGTCACGGAAGAGAGGGAGGAGGAGGGCGAGCAAGGAGGTCCAGCAGGAGAGAAGGAAGACAAGTGTGACCCGATGGAGGTCTCAATGTGGAAACCATGAAGGAGAGGGAAAAGAAGAAGAGGGAGGAGAAGAAGATGAGAAGAAGAAGAGGGAGGAGAAAAAGAGGGAGGAGGTGAAGAAGAGGGAGGAGAAGAAGAGGGAGGAGGTGAAGAAGAGGGAGGAGAAGAAAAGGGAGGAGAAGGAGGGGAAGAAGAGGGAGGAGGTGAAGAAGAGGGTGAAGAAGAAGATGAGGTGAAGAAGGGGGAGAAGAAGAAGAGGGAGAAGAAGAAGAGGGAGGAGGTGAAGAAGAGGGTGAAGAAGAAGATGAGGTGAAGAAGAGGGAGAAGAAGAAGAGGGAGGAGGAGAAGAAGAGGGAGGAGGTGAAGAGAGACAAGCAGAAGAAGGATGAGGAGGAGAAAACTAAGCAGAGGGAGGAGATATAGTAGAAGAGGTGAAGAATTAGTGTGTGTTTGTGATTGTGTGTGCGAACGGATGTGTGTGTGTGTGTGTGTGTGTGTGTGTGTGTGTGTGTGTGTGTGTGTGTGTGTCTGTTTATTTAATTGCGATCAATTCTTTTTTGTTTTTCTCACTGAGACTGAAATAAAATCCAGGTTTGAAGAGAAAGTGAATTATTTTTATCTTCAACCTTCAGAAACTTTCAAGGTCACGACGTCTCTTCACTTCGATAAGTGTTGACCTTTAACGTCACAGCATCACTTGAATGTCACGGACGAGGACGACGAGGACGAGATGACAAGAGGACGAGAGGACGAGAGGACGAGGACGAGATGACGAGAGGACGAGAGGACGAGAGGACGAGGACGAGAGGACGAGAGGACGAGGACGACGAGGATGAGATGACAAGAGGACGAGGACGAGATGACAAGAGGACGAGGACGATGAGGACGACGAGGACGAGATGACGAGAGGACGATAAGGACGAGAGGACGACTAAGACGACGAGGACGAGATGACGAGAGGACGAGGACGACGAGTGGACGATAAGGACGAGAGGACGAGATGACGACGAGGACGAGAGGACGAGAGGACGACAAGGACGACAAGGACGACAAGGACGAGATGACGATGAGGACGAGGACGACGAGACGACGACTAAGACCACGAGGACGGCGAGGACGAGAGAACGAGGACGAGAGGACGAGGACGAGAGGACGACGAGGACGAGGACGAGAGGACGACGAGAGGACGAGGACGACGAGAGGACGATAAGGACGAGAGGACGAGATGACGACGAGGACGAGAGGACGACAAGGACGAGATGACAACGAGGACGAGATGACGAGAGGACGACAAGGACGAGAGGACGAGGACGAGAGGACTAACGACGACGAGGACGAGAGGACTAACGACGACAAGGACGAGAGGACGAGAGGATGAGATGACGACGAGGACGACAAGGACGAGAGGACGAGATGACGAGAGGACGACAAGGACGAGAGGACGAGATGACGAGAGGACGACAAGGACGAGAGGACGAGGACGAGAGGACGAGGACGAGAGGACGAGGACGAGAGGACTAACAACGACGAGGACGAGAGGACTAACGACGACAAGGACGAGAGGACGAGAGGATGAGATGACGACGAGGACGACAAGGACGAGAGGACGAGATGACGACGAGGACGACAAGGACGAGATGAGGACGAGGACGAGAGGACGACGAGGACAATAGGACAACGAGGACGAGAGGACGACAAGGACGAGAGGACGAGATGACGAGATGACGAGATGATGATGAGGACGAGGACGACGAGAGGACGACTAAGAGGACGACTAAGACGACGAGGGCGACGAGGACGAGATGACAAGAGGACGAGGACGAGAGGACTAACGAGGACGAGAGGACTCACGAGGACGAGAGGACTAACGAGGACGAGAGGACTAACGACGACGAGGACGAGAGGACGACGAGAGGACGAGGACGACGAGAGGACGAGGATGACGAGAGGACGAGGACGACGAGGATGACGAGAGGACGAGGACGACGAGAGGACGACAAGGACGAGATGACGAGAGGACGAGGACTATCGACGACGAGGACGACGAGAGGACGATAAGGACGAGAGGACGACTAAGACGACGAGGACGAGATGACGAGAGGACGAGGACGAGAGGACTAACGACGACGAGGACGACGAGGACGACGAGAGGACGAGGACGACGAGAGGACGACGAGAGGACGAGGACGACGAGAGGACGAGGACTACGAGTGGACGATAAGGACGAGAGGACGACAAGGACGAGAGGACGACAAGGACGAGAGGACGAGATGACGACGAGGACGAGAGGACGACGAGGACGAGAGGACAACGAGGACGACGAGGACGAGAGGACGAGGACGAGAGGACTAACGACGACGAGGACGAGAGGACGACGAGGACGACGAGAGGACGACGAGAGGATGAGGATGACGTGAGGAAGAGGACGACGAGAGGACGACAAGGACGAGATGACGAGAGGACGAGGACGAGAGGACTAACGACGACGAGGACGACGAGAGGACGATAAGGACGAGAGGACGACCAAGACGACGAGGACGAGATGACGAGAGCACAAGGACGAGAGGACTAAGGACGACGAGGACGACGAGAGGACGACGAGAGGACGATAAGGACGAGCGGACGAGATGACGACGAGGACGAGAGGACGAGAGGACGACAAGGACGAGAGGATGACAAGGACGAGAGGACGAGATGACGATGAGGACGAGGACGACGAGAGGACGAGGACGAGATGACGATGAGGACGAGGACGACTAAGACGACGAGGACGACGACAACGACGAGGACGAGATGACGAGGACGAGAGGACTTACGACGACGAGGACGACGAGAGGACGAGGATGACGAGAGGATGAGGACGACGAGAGGACTAACGACGACGAGGACGACGAGAGGACGATAAGGACGAGAGGACGACTAAGACGACGAGGACGACGAGGACGACGAGAGGACGAGGACGACGAGTGGACGATAAGGACGAGAGGACGACTAAGACGACGAGGACGAGATGACGAGAGGACGACAAGGACGACAAGGACGACAAGGACGAGATGACGATGAGGACGGGGACGACGAGAGGACGACTAAGACGACGAGGACGAGAGGACTAAGGAGGACGAGAGGACGAGAGGACGACTAAGACGACGAGGACGAGAGGACGACGAGAGGACGACGAGAGGACGACGAGGACGACGAGAGGACGATAAGGACGAGAGGACGACTAAGACGACGAGGACGACGAGAGGACGACTAAGACGACGAGGACGAGATGACGAGAGGACGACAAGGACGACAAGGACGAGATGACGATGAGGACGAGGACGACGACGAGGACGACGAGGACGAGAGGACGAGGACGAGAGGACTAACGAGGACGAGAGGACGACGAGGACGACGAGAGGACGACGAGGACGACGAGAGGACGACGAGGACGAGAGGACGAGGACGAGAGGACTAACGAGGACGAGAGGACGACGAGGACGACGAGAGGACGACGAGAGGACGACGAGGACGACGAGGACGACGAGAGGACGACGAGAGGACGAGAGGACGACGAGAGGACGAGAGGACGACGAGGACGACGAGAGGACGACGAGGACGACGAGAGGACGACGAGAGGACGACGAGGACGACGAGAGGACGACGAGGACGACGAGGACGACGAGAGGACGAGAGGACGACGAGAGGACGACGAGGACGACGAGAGGACGACGAGGACGACGAGGACGACGAGAGGACGAGAGGACGACGAGAGGACGACGAGGACGACGAGAGGACGACGAGGACGACGAGAGGACGACGAGAGGACGACGAGAGGACAACGGGGACGACGACCTCAACATTTATCATCAGAAACAACAAATCAAATGAAACTGAAAAGTTGTTTTTATTGAATTAATTAATTTAAACTAATAAAAAATAATTCTGGAAGATATGAAAAAGGATGAGTAGAGAAAGTACTTCCTTAATGAATTGACCTTTGACCTCAAGTCGTTCAAGTCAAAAGAAGAAACAAGAAATAATAACAACAATAATAACAAATCACAAGGAAAGTTAGCTTAGCATCTTCACACATCAACTAGAAAACATTGATACACAAGATATACACAATATCATATATAGTAATAATAGTAAACATCAATGTATATGTTTTTTTTATTATAGTTGTTATTGTATATATTTCAATAGTGTGTAAAAAAAATAAATGTACTACATCTTTGTTACTACACCATCACAACACCAGAGTCAAGTACTGGACAATACTACACATATATTCTTGTTACTACACTATCACAACACCAGAGTCAAGTACTGGACAATACTACACATATATTCTTGTTACTACACTATCACAACACCAGAGTCAAGTACTGGACAATACCACACATATATTCTTGTTACTACACTATCACAACACCAGAGTCAAGTAGTGGACAATACTACACATATATACTTGTTACTACACTATCACAACACCAGAGTCAAGTACTGGACAATACTACACATATATTCTTGTTACTACACTATCACAACACCAGAGTCAAGTACTGGACAATACTACACATATATTCTTGTTACTACACTATCACAACACCAGAGTCAAGTATTGGACAATACTACACATATATTCTTGTTACTACACTATCACAACACCAGAGTCAAGTACTGGACAATACTACACATATATTCTTGTTACTACACTATCACAACACCAGAGTCAAGTACTGGACAATACTACACATATATACTTGTTACTACACTATCTCAACACCAGAGTCAAGTACTTGACAATACTACACATATATTCTTGTTACTACACTATCACAACACCAGAGTCAAGTACTGGACAATACTACACATATATACTTGTTACTACACTATCACAACACCACGAGATGACGATGAGGACGAGGACGACGAGAGGACGAGGACGAGATGACGATGAGGACGAGGACGACTAAGACGACGAGGACGACGACAACGACGAGGACGAGATGACGAGGACGAGAGGACTTACGACGACGAGGACGACGAGAGGACGAGGATGACGAGAGGATGAGGACGACGAGAGGACTAACGACGACGAGGACGACGAGAGGACGATAAGGACGAGAGGACGACTAAGACGACGAGGACGACGAGGACGACGAGAGGACGAGGACGACGAGTGGACGATAAGGACGAGAGGACGACTAAGACGACGAGGACGAGATGACGAGAGGACGACAAGGACGACAAGGACGACAAGGACGAGATGACGATGAGGACGAGGACGACGAGAGGACGACTAAGACGACGAGGACGAGAGGACTAACGAGGACGAGAGGACGAGAGGACGACTAAGACGACGAGGACGAGAGGACGACGAGAGGACGACGAGAGGACGACGAGGACGACGAGAGGACGATAAGGACGAGAGGACGACTAAGACGACGAGGACGACGAGAGGACGACTAAGACGACGAGGACGAGATGACGAGAGGACGACAAGGACGACAAGGACGAGATGACGATGAGGACGAGGACGACGACGAGGACGACGAGGACGAGAGGACGAGGACGAGAGGACTAACGAGGACGAGAGGACGACGAGGACGACGAGAGGACGACGAGGACGACGAGAGGACGACGAGGACGAGAGGACGACGAGGACGAGAGGACGAGGACGAGAGGACTAACGAGGACGAGAGGACGACGAGGACGACGAGAGGACGACGAGAGGACGACGAGGACGACGAGGACGACGAGAGGACGACGAGAGGACGAGAGGACGACGAGAGGACGAGAGGACGACGAGGACGACGAGAGGACGACGAGGACGACGAGAGGACGACGAGGACGACGAGAGGACGAGAGGACGACGAGAGGACGACGAGGACGACGAGAGGACGACGAGGACGACGAGGACGACGAGAGGACGAGAGGACGACGAGAGGACGACGAGGACGACGAGAGGACGACGAGGACGACGAGGACGACGAGAGGACGAGAGGACGACGAGAGGACGACGAGGACGACGAGAGGACGACGAGGACGACGAGAGGACGACGAGAGGACAACGGGGACGACGACCTCAACATTTATCATCAGAAACAACAAATCAAATGAAACTGAAAAGTTGTTTTTATTGAATTAATTAATTTAAACTAATAAAAAATAATTCTGGAAGATATGAAAAAGGATGAGTAGAGAAAGTACTTCCTTAATGAATTGACCTTTGACCTCAAGTCGTTCAAGTCAAAAGAAGAAACAAGAAATAATAACAACAATAATAACAAATCACAAGGAAAGTTAGCTTAGCATCTTCACACATCAACTAGAAAACATTGATACACAAGATATACACAATATCATATATAGTAATAATAGTAAACATCAATGTATATGTTTTTTTTATTATAGTTGTTATTGTATATATTTCAATAGTGTGTAAAAAAAATAAATGTACTACATCTTTGTTACTACACCATCACAACACCAGAGTCAAGTACTGGACAATACTACACATATATTCTTGTTACTACACTATCACAACACCAGAGTCAAGTACTGGACAATACTACACATATATTCTTGTTACTACACTATCACAACACCAGAGTCAAGTACTGGACAATACCACACATATATTCTTGTTACTACACTATCACAACACCAGAGTCAAGTAGTGGACAATACTACACATATATACTTGTTACTACACTATCACAACACCAGAGTCAAGTACTGGACAATACTACACATATATTCTTGTTACTACACTATCACAACACCAGAGTCAAGTACTGGACAATACTACACATATATTCTTGTTACTACACTATCACAACACCAGAGTCAAGTACTGGACAATACTACACATATATACTTGTTACTACACTATCACAACACCAGAGTCAAGTACTGGACAATACTACACATATATACTTGTTACTACACTATCTCAACACCAGAGTCAAGTACTGGACAATACTACACATATATACTTGTTACTACACTATCACAACACCAGAGTCAAGTACTGGACAATACTACACATATATACTTGTTACTACACTATCACAACAGCAGAGTCAAGTACTGGACAATACTACACATATATACTTGTTACTACACTATCACAACACCAGAGTCAAGTACTGGACAATACTACACATATATACTTGTTACTACACTCTCACTATACATCACTATAATTGTATCGTGATACTATGACACGCCCCCTGCTGGTCGTCCCCCCTCAACACAACAACACTCACCGGTTCATTCTTCGTTTCCTGCTCAAGGTTCCGCGGCGTCTGCAGCGACAGGAAGTAACTTGAGGTCTTTGAAATGAGGAAGTTTGCGGAGGAAGCTCTGCAGATGAAGACTGGAGCCTCTAAGGCGAGTGGAAGATGCTGGAATGAGGCGCCGGGAACGGTTCCGGGGGAACAGCTGAGGTATATGGTTGGCGTAGCTTACTCCGCGGCGGAGGTGGCGAAGCTTCCTGTGGCGGCGAGCCGAGGGTTCGGAGGCCGCGGGTCTGAGGCAGTGACGAGGTCTGTGCTGGCGGGTGACATGAGGTCCAAGAACGTTGCTGGTCGTCTCCGTGGAGGAGCTTGTGAGAGGCAGTTCCGGTTGTCAAGGCAACAGCAGCGAGAGGTCACGGGTGTGTTGCGGTCGCTGAGTTGGCCGTGGTGGTGGAGGTAGGTGGTGGGAGACCATCCCTGAGGTTCCTGAGATCTTCTAGAGGCTCTGGTGGAGGTAGACAGAAGGTCCTCGGAGCGAGCGACCCGTGGTCTCCTCCGTCTTGTGTCTCTTGAAGAATACGCTGAAGAATGCTGGAGGTTCCCCGGCGTCCATCTGACGGACACTTGGCGGGA
>NC_141832.1:6209708-6257208 GCF_982586985.1 Callionymus lyra | reverse complement strand
TCCATGTTCCCCGACAAATCTCTCCTCCATGTTCCCCGACAAATCTCTCCTCCATGTTCCCAACAAATCTCTCCTCCATGTTTTTCACAAATCTCTCCTCCATGTTCCCTCACATATCTCTCCTCCATGTTCCCCGACAAATCTCTCCTCCATGTTCCCCGACAAATCTCTCCTCCATGCTAAGTGTGGTCTCTGGGCTCCTGCGTCACATGACCCCCCCTCGACCCCGGCTCTCCTTCACCTGGAGTCGCTGCTGGTCATAATTCTAGTGAGATCAGCGCTCGAGGCCGTCAGAAGCCACTTAACCACGAGTGGAGGTGAACGTCTGACCAAGAGCTTCACACTTTCCCTGGAGTGATGAGGGAACAAGTCGTCGCTCATTCTTACTGTCTTTGTGTTCATGGAAGCTATTGTGAGATAGTTTCAATAATCTTTCTTCAGGGAACGTTTGGTTGTATATTTAGTGAAGAGTGTTAATACAAATGTTACCAAAAGTCACTTTCTTTAGGGAACTAATGCTGAATGTTGTGGTTTGTTTTTAAATGATAAAACAGTCTTTTGTACAACGTTGTTGTTGGTAACCATCATATTAACCAGTTTTGATCAGGGAACATTCAGGCATGCCAGTGTACGACGTTTTTGATGATGACGATAGTTTTGATTGGGGAACGTTCACAGATTCCACCATTTACAACGATGATGGGAAGAATCATATCAACTAGTTTGATAAGGGAACATTAAGAGGTGCCACAGTATACAAAGTTGTTATTGGGAACAATTATATCTACTAGAACATTCATGGAAGCCACAGTGTATGACAATCTTGGGAACCATCGCATCAACAAGTTTGATCGGGGAACATTCAGATAAGTGTACGATGATGTTGGGAACAATTGTATGGACTAGTTTGATCAGGGAACATTCAGATAAGTGTATGATGATGTTGGGAACAATCGTATGGACTAGTTTCATCAGGGAACATTCAGATAAGTGTACGATGGTGTTGGGAACAATCGTATGGACTAGTTTGATCAGGGAACATTCAGATAAGTGTACGATGGTGTTGGGAACAATCGTATGGACTAGTTTGATCAGGGAACATTCAGATAAGTGTACGATGATGTTGGGAACAATCGTATGGACTAGTTTGATCAGGGAACATTCAGATAAGTGTATGATGATGTTGGGAACAATCGTATGGACTAGTTTGATCAGGGAACATTCAGATAAGTGTACGATGGTGTTGGGAACAATCGTATGGACTAGTTTGATCAGGGAACATTCAGATAAGTGTACGATGGTGTTGGGAACAATCGTATGGACTAGTTTGATCAGGGAACATTCAGATAAGTGTACGATGGTGTTGGGAACAATCGTATGGACTAGTTTGATCAGGGAACACTCAGGGGATCCACACGGTCAACAGGTCACCAGACACGTCACAACATAGGAAGCACCTCGGACCGGAGCCCGTCATGGGTTCATGCTCGACTCATGGGATGAACCAGCGACTGTTCCAGAACCGGGCCTGAGACCGCAGCAGATACTGGGTCAGAGCTGGTTCATCATCGTCAGAAACAAACAACACGATCGTGTTGAAACGGTAACACACAAGTTGTCGCACAACTTCACGAAACTTCTTAGCCTCCAGAGGCTTCCGTGCTGGAGCGAGGTTCTGGTGAAGGTCCACGTGGTTCTGTCTGCGGCGCCGAATGTACAGAGTGTGAATAATGCAGGACGCGCGGCTAAAAACAGAAACAAAAAGTGAATCAAAGCAGTGAATTATTGAACGTCAGCAAGTTTGCAGACGACTGTCGCGTTCCGTCGTCAATGAAACATGGTTTGTTCTGATCGTGTTGAGCCTCATTATTCAAACGTTGAGTCGACAGAACGACAGGTTCGCACGAAAACTACGTTGAAAATCCGCCTCGTTGTGACGGGAAAACAAAACCATGGTTTTATGTGAGAATCTTTATGAATGATTTTTTGACTCGATTGAAATACAAACAATACAATATTTCAATTTCCGTCAGTTGCTGTTTCATGTCTTTTCTTGACAACTACTGACCACTGCGGCACTCACTCCACACAGATGTGTGACTCACACAGATGTACAGGACTCACACAGATGTACGGGACTCACACAGAAGTACAGGACTCACACAGATGTACGGGACTCACACAGAAGTACAGGACTCACACAGACATACGGGACTCACACAGAAGTACAGGACTCACACAGACATACGGGACTCACACAGAAGTACAGGACTCACACAGACATACGGGACTCACACAGAAGTACAGGACTCACACAGACATACGGGACTCACACAGAAGTACAGGACTCACACAGACATACGGGACTCACACAGAAGTACAGGACTCACACAGACATACGGGACTCACACAGATGTACAGGACTCACACAGAAGTACAGGACTCACACAGACATACGGGACTCACACAGAAGTACAGGACTCACACAGATGTACAGGACTCACACAGATGTACAGGACTCACACAGACATACAGGACTCACACAGACATACAGGACTCACACAGAAGTACAGGACTCACACAGAAGTACAGGACTCACACAGATGTACGGGACTCACACAGAAGTACAGGACTCACACAGATGTACGGGACTCACACAGAAGTACAGGACTCACACAGACATACGGGACTCACACAGAAGTACAGGACTCACACAGACATACGGGACTCACACAGAAGTACAGGACTCACACAGACATACGGGACTCACACAGAAGTACAGGACTCACACAGACATACGGGACTCACACAGAAGTACAGGACTCACACAGACATACGGGACTCACACAGAAGTACAGGACTCACACAGACATACGGGACTCACACAGATGTACAGGACTCACACAGAAGTACAGGACTCACACAGACATACGGGACTCACACAGAAGTACAGGACTCACACAGACATACGGGACTCACACAGACATACGGGACTCACACAGAAGTACAGGACTCACACAGATGTACAGGACTCACACAGAAGTACAGGACTCACACAGACATACGGGACTCACACAGATGTACAGGACTCACACAGAAGTACGGGACTCACACAGATGTACGGGACTCACACAGAAGTACAGGACTCACACAGAAGTACAGGACTCACACAGATGTACGGGACTCACACAGATGTACAGGACTCACACAGAAGTACAGGACTCACACAGAAGTACAGGACTCACACAGAAGTACAGGACTCACACAGATGTACGGGACTCACACAGAAGTACAGGACTCACACAGATGTACAGGACTCACACAGATGTACGGGACTCACACAGATGTACAGGACTCACACAGATGTACAGGACTCACACAGATGTACAGGACTCACACAGATTTTTGGGACTCACACAGAAGTACAGGACTCACACAGATGTACGGGACTCACACAGATGTACAGGACTCACACAGACATACAGGACTCACACAGATGTACAGGACTCACACAGATGTACGGGACTCACACAGAAGTACAGGACTCACACAGATGTACAGGACTCACACAGAAGTACAGGACTCACACAGATGTACAGGACTCACACAGAAGTACAGGACTCACACAGATTTTTGGGACTCACAAAGAAGTACAGGACTCACACAGATTTTTGGGACTCACACAGAAGTACAGGACTCACACAGATGTACAGGACTCACACAGATTTTTGGGACTCACACAGAAGTACAGGACTCACACAGATTTTTGGGACTCACACAGAAGTACAGGACTCACACAGAAGTACAGGACTCACACAGATGTACAGGACTCACACAGATGTACAGGACTCACACAGATGTACAGGACTCACACAGACATACAGGACTCACACAGATGTACAGGACTCACACAGATGTACAGGACTCACACAGATGTACAGGACTCACACAGATGTACAGGACTCACACAGACGTACAGGACTCACACAGATGTACAGGACTCACACAGAAGTACTGGACTCACACAGATGTACAGGATTCACACAGATGTACAGGACTCACACAGAAGTACAGGACTCACACAGATGTACAGGATTCACACAGATGTACAGGACTCACACAGAAGTACAGGACTCACACAGATGTACAGGACTCACACAGATGTACAGGACTCACACAGAAGTACAGGACTCACACAGATGTACAGGATTCACACAGATGTACAGGACTCACACAGAAGTACAGGACTCACACAGATGTACAGGATTCACACAGATGTACAGGACTCACACAGAAGTACAGGACTCACACAGAAGTACAGGACTCACACAGATGTACAGGACTCACACAGATGTACAGGACTCACACAGATGTACAGGACTCACACAGAAGTACAGGACTCACACAGATGTACAGGACTCACACAGATGTACAGGACTCACACAGAAGTACAGGACTCACACAGATGTACAGGACTCACACAGATGTACAGGACTCACACAGAAGTACAGGACTCACACAGATGTACAGGACTCACACAGATGTACAGGACTCACACAGATGTACAGGACTCACACAGATGTACAGGACTCACACAGATGTACAGGACTCACACAGAAGTACAGGACTCACACAGAAGTACAGGACTCACACAGACATACAGGACTCACACAGAAGTACAGGACTCACACAGAAGTACAGGACTCACACAGATGTACAGGACTCACACAGATGTACAGGACTCACACAGATGTACAGGACTCACACAGATGTACAGGACTCACACAGAAGTACAGGACTCACACAGAAGTACAGGACTCACACAGACATACAGGACTCACACAGAAGTACAGGACTCACACAGAAGTACAGGACTCACACAGATGTACAGGACACACACAGATGTACAGGACTCACAGAGACATACAGGACTCACACAGACATACAGGACTCACACAGACATACAGGACTCACACAGAAGTACAGGACTCACACAGATGTACAGGACTCACACAGATGTACAGGACTCACACAGACATACAGGACTCACACAGACATACAGGACTCACACAGAAGTACAGGACTCACACAGATGTACAGGACTCACACAGATGTACAGGACTCACACAGACATACAGGACTCACACAGACATACAGGACTCACACAGACATACAGGACTCACACAGATGTACAGGACTCACACAGAAGTACAGGACTCACACAGAAGTACAGGACTCACACAGATGTACAGGACTCACACAGAAGTACAGGACTCACACAGAAGTACAGGACTCACACAGAAGTACAGGACTCACACAGATGTACAGGACTCACACAGAAGTACAGGACTCACACAGATGTACAGGACTCACACAGATGTACAGGACTCACACAGACATACAGGACTCACACAGACATACAGGACTCACACAGATGTACAGGACTCACACAGAAGTACAGGACTCACACAGAAGTACAGGACTCACACAGATGTACAGGACTCACACAGACATACAGGACTCACACAGATGTACAGGACTCACACAGAAGTACAGGACTCACACAGAAGTACAGGACTCACACAGACATACAGGACTCACACAGATGTACAGGACTCACACAGAAGTACAGGACTCACACAGATGTACAGGACTCACACAGAAGTACAGGACTCACACAGAAGTACAGGACTCACACAGAAGTACAGGACTCACACAGATGTACAGGACTCACACAGATGTACGGGACTCACACAGAAGTACAGGACTCACACAGATGTACAGGACTCACACAGAAGTACAGGACTCACACAGATGTACAGGACTCACACAGAAGTACAGGACTCACACAGATTTTTGGGACTCACAAAGAAGTACAGGACTCACACAGATTTTTGGGACTCACACAGAAGTACAGGACTCACACAGATGTACAGGACTCACACAGATTTTTGGGACTCACACAGAAGTACAGGACTCACACAGATTTTTGGGACTCACACAGAAGTACAGGACTCACACAGAAGTACAGGACTCACACAGATGTACAGGACTCACACAGATGTACAGGACTCACACAGATGTACAGGACTCACACAGACATACAGGACTCACACAGATGTACAGGACTCACACAGATGTACAGGACTCACACAGATGTACAGGACTCACACAGATGTACAGGACTCACACAGACGTACAGGACTCACACAGATGTACAGGACTCACACAGAAGTACTGGACTCACACAGATGTACAGGATTCACACAGATGTACAGGACTCACACAGAAGTACAGGACTCACACAGATGTACAGGATTCACACAGATGTACAGGACTCACACAGAAGTACAGGACTCACACAGATGTACAGGACTCACACAGATGTACAGGACTCACACAGAAGTACAGGACTCACACAGATGTACAGGATTCACACAGATGTACAGGACTCACACAGAAGTACAGGACTCACACAGATGTACAGGATTCACACAGATGTACAGGACTCACACAGAAGTACAGGACTCACACAGAAGTACAGGACTCACACAGATGTACAGGACTCACACAGATGTACAGGACTCACACAGATGTACAGGACTCACACAGAAGTACAGGACTCACACAGATGTACAGGACTCACACAGATGTACAGGACTCACACAGAAGTACAGGACTCACACAGATGTACAGGACTCACACAGATGTACAGGACTCACACAGATGTACAGGACTCACACAGATGTACAGGACTCACACAGATGTACAGGACTCACACAGAAGTACAGGACTCACACAGAAGTACAGGACTCACACAGATGTACAGGACTCACACAGATGTACAGGACTCACACAGATGTACAGGACTCACACAGAAGTACAGGACTCACACAGAAGTACAGGACTCACACAGACATACAGGACTCACACAGAAGTACAGGACTCACACAGAAGTACAGGACTCACACAGATGTACAGGACACACACAGATGTACAGGACTCACAGAGACATACAGGACTCACACAGACATACAGGACTCACACAGACATACAGGACTCACACAGAAGTACAGGACTCACACAGATGTACAGGACTCACACAGATGTACAGGACTCACACAGACATACAGGACTCACACAGACATACAGGACTCACACAGAAGTACAGGACTCACACAGATGTACAGGACTCACACAGATGTACAGGACTCACACAGACATACAGGACTCACACAGACATACAGGACTCACACAGACATACAGGACTCACACAGATGTACAGGACTCACACAGAAGTACAGGACTCACACAGAAGTACAGGACTCACACAGATGTACAGGACTCACACAGAAGTACAGGACTCACACAGAAGTACAGGACTCACACAGAAGTACAGGACTCACACAGATGTACAGGACTCACACAGAAGTACAGGACTCACACAGATGTACAGGACTCACACAGATGTACAGGACTCACACAGATGTACAGGACTCACACAGAAGTACAGGACTCACACAGAAGTACAGGACTCACACAGATGTACAGGACTCACACAGATGTACAGGACTCACACAGAAGTACAGGACTCACACAGAAGTACAGGACTCACACAGAAGTACAGGACTCACACAGAAGTACAGGACTCACACAGAAGTACAGGACTCACACAGAAGTACAGGACTCACACAGACTTTTATGACCCACACAGATGTACAGGATTCACACAGACTAGCCGGGTGTGTTTGCAAAGACATTTCAAACAGCAGGTCCCCCTGGTGGACAGTCACGAAACTTCACGACTTAATAACGAGAAAAGTTTTTCTGCATCATTAGAACCCGGTTCTTGACTCCGGTCGGGTACTGATCCGACAACTTCCTCGACGCCTCTGATTCCAGGCGAGTGTTTTCAATCATCCGGACGTTAATCGGGTTCATTAAATTAGTCTTTCTGAAGTCGCCCACACGGATCCGAGTCACATGACTCCGATATCAACAGAACTTCCTAAAGTCCCGCAGCAGCCGATTTAAGAGCAGAGAGTCGGCGGTTCTGACCCGGCAGGATTAACTGTATCTAATCCAATCACAAGTTGGAGCCGCAGACGGCGAGAGAAGCGCGAGTCACATGATCCGATGACTCAACAACTCGCTTTCAACTTTTAAGGAATTTCTTCCACATATGCAAATAAAAGCATCAACGAGCCAAAGATAATAATTCCATGAAAACAGTAAAACAATTACATTTATTCAAATAAAACTTTATTGATACTATTTTTCTACGACACAAACAAATGAAATAAATTACATTTGAAGTCATTTTCCATCAATATTTGATCTTTAACGTTTATTTTATGTACATTGAAGTTCTGCGTCTCACGTGGTTCCACTCCAGGGGTCGTGAGGTCCATCAGAACCAGCCGAGGCCCGGCGACCACCTGGACCCGGACGATCACGGAGCATTAGACGAGGATTACGAGCAGAAAGAGTTTGTGTTCTCAGTTGTGTTTCATTCTCGGAGTAATGCGTCTCTAATTAGAACAACAAAGTTCTGGATCACGTTGACGAGCGTGAAGAACACATGAGCGTCGGGTCAGAACCACAAACGTCCTGCTCAATTTCATTATGACTGAATTTTTCATTCATTGACTTTTGTAAAACACATTTTTATAGTATTAAACTGTATTAAAACCATATGACCAATTATCTGCAAAAAGAAAATGTTGAAGTAATGTTTAGAAATGAAACAAGATTTGAAGCACAAAACTATGTCAGAGGTCAAAGGGGTCACAGAGTTCACAAGAGAGTTCAAAAGAGTTTTTCATTTAATTTGTATCAATATTTGATATTTATATACTTCAACTATATTATATAATATAATATATATTATATATATTATATATAAAAGTATTTCATACTTTTACTTCAGATATTTTCTTTCATTTGATGCTTTTCATCATGCTTTTATTAGTTTTTTCTCCTTCAGTTTTAACAAATCTAACTTGCTAGTTTAACTAGCTAGCTTGAGTTTTAGCTCGCTAGCTTGATAGTTTAACTATCTAGCTTGATATTTTAGCTCGCTAGCTTGATAGTTTAACTATCTAGCTTGATATTTTAGCTTGCTTACTTAATAGTTTAACTAGCTAGCTTGAGTTTTAGCTCGCTAGCTTGATAGTTTAACTAGCTAGCTTGATATTTTAGCTCGCTTACTTGATAGTTTAACTAGCTAGCTTGAGTTTTAGCTCGCTAGCTTGATAGTTTAACTATCTAGCTTGATATTTTAGCTCGCTTACTTGATAGTTTAACTAGCTAGCTTGATATTTTAGCTCGCTAACTTGATAGTTTAACTAGCTAGCTTGAATTTTAGCTAGCTAACTTAATATTTTAACTAGATAGCTTGATATTCAAGCTCGCTAGCATTTCTGGTCTAAAGTATTGAAGTATTCATAGTGAAATCGTTGTGTCCCGATGCAATACTAATTTTTAAAAGTAACTAGTTATCCTAGTTGAAGTTTATTTTTGCACAACTGTAGCTCATCCTAAATATTTAAATATTAAATTGTTACAGACATTTTTCTTGTCTGTAAAACTATATATTTGTTTTTCTATCCTTGTAGTATCGTAAATTGTATCGAATACTTTGCAAATTTGACAATTCTACACTATTGTAAATTACCTTTATTAAAGTTTTTATTATTCCTACAACATTGACGTCACTGAAAGTATTGATCACGTACAAAACAAGGGTTTCCAGGTAACGCCAGAGAAAAGTGATGAATGCCGTGAAACTTGTCGTACGAAAGTTTAACGTCTGGAATTCTGCCAAAGAATGTTCCGACATTGTTTTGATCTTAAAGGTCGAGCTGATGGAACGATTACGTGACTTTGTTACGCACTTATTTTAAACACATTTACAAGAACGTTTTCAATGTGCGATTTAATCACGATTAATCTCAGACCATGTCTGTGATTATTTTTGAAAACATCATGTTCAAGTTATCTCCATAAAACCCCCGAAATGAGTCCCATGATGCAACACAACTGGTCACTTGAGTGGTGTGTGTGTGTGTGTGTGTGTGTGTGTGTGTGTGTGTGTTGTGCAGTAAACATGGATGAATGTACATTTTGTGCTGAACTGATTTCTTTAATCCACTTTAGTCGTCATGAAGCTACATTATAGAACTATTCTAGACGTCATGTGACTCCAGGTCATGAAACCCGTGTGTGTGTGTGTGTGTGTGTGTGTGTGTGTGTGTGTGTGTGTGCATGTGCGAGTGTGTGTGAGCGTGTGCGTGCGCGTGTGTTGAGGTCACAGGAAGTAGCAGCTGAGCTACGGCAGCAAAAAACATGAACTGAAGTGTTGATGTTCGGCCAGCGTGTGGCGCTGCGGCTGTGATTGTTTTGTCTCTTATATAAATCACAAATATTCCAAATATTATTTTAACTTTCTATCAACGATACTCTTTAAAACAATGTATTAAAAGTTCTGATATAATGCTAATGGAAGCATGCTAACAGTATAATGTTAATGACAGCATGCTAACAGTATAATGCGCAGAGTATAATGCTAATGGAAGCATGCTAACAGTATAATGTTAATGACAGCATGCTAACAGTATAATGCGCAGAGTATAATGCTAATGGAGCATGCTAACAGTATAATGTAATGATAGCATGCTAACGGTATAATGTAATGACAGCATGCTAACAGTATAATGTAATGATAGCATGCTAACAGTATAATGTAATGACAGCATGCTAACAGTATAATGTAATGACAGCATGCTCACAGTATAATGCTAATGGGAGCATGCTAACAGTATAATGCTAATGGTAGCATGCTTACCATATAATGCTAATTGAGCATGCTAACAGTATAATGCTAATGGAGGCATGCTTTCAGTATAATGCTAAGGGCAGCATGCTTACAGTATAAAATAATGATAGCATCCTAACAGTATAATGCTAATGGGCGCATGCTAACAGTATAATGAAATGACAGCATCCTAACAGTATAATGCTAATGTCAGCATGCTAACAGTATAATGTTAATGACAACATCCTAACAGTATAATGCTAATGTCAGCATGCTAACAGTATAATGTTAATGACAACATGCTTACAATAGGCTGCGAAGAGTATAATGCTAACGGCAGCATGCTTACAGTAGAATAATGACATTAGCATGCTAACAGTAGAATGCTAAGAGTTCAAGTGACCTAATAATAATAATAATAATAATAAAGACGTATATGTTCACTAAAAAACAATAAAAACGATTTATTTATACATTTATTTTCACTAACCAAATTTAGTCTAGTTTAGCTTGATTAGCATTAGCACCTCCTGCCAAATGTTAGTGTGTGTGTGTGTGTGTGAGTGTGAGTGCGTGTGTGTGCATGTGTGTGCATGTGTGTGCGTGTGTGCGTGTGCGTGTGTGTGTGTGCGTGTGTCACATGACATGAGGGAACATGTGAGAAAACGGTTTAGTAACAAAATGGTGTAACGACAGAATCTACAGGAAGTCCAACTGGTTCCAGCAGAAGCTCCGCCCCCTCCATACATGCAGTGACGTCATGAGCCCACCTCCTCATGAGCCCACCTCCTCATGAGCCCACCTCCTCATGAGCCCACCTCCTCATGTTATGTAAGAGGTGTCAGCGCCCGAGGGAGAGTCTGTTTTCTTTCTCCTCCTCTCACGCTATACATCAGCCTCAACCTCAGAAAACCCGAACGCGGCCCCGGCTGTATGGGAACATGGCGGGGGAGGGGAGGACGTCAAAGGAGGTCATGTCTGGCTGCTGGCAGCGGATTAGAACGTATGGAGCGTATGGATCCTGACGTCAGCCAGCAGTGTTTGTTCTTAGTACACATTTATGTTACAACACACAAGTAAATATGTTTTTTTACTTTGTTCTTCTTTAAAGTACACATTTATGTTACAACACACAAGTAAATATGTTTTTTTACTTTGTTCTTCTTTAAAGTACACATCTATGTTAAAACACACAAGTAAATATGTTTTTTTACTTTGTTCTTCTTTAAAGTAAACATTTATGTTACAACACACAAGTAAATATGTTTTTTACTTTGTTCTTCTTTAAAGTACACATTTATGTTACAACACACAAGTAAATATGTTTTTTACTTTGTTCTTCTTTAAAGTCCACATTTATGTTACAACACACAAGTAAATATGTTTTTTACTTTGTTCTTCTTTAAAGTACACATTTATGTTACAACACACAAGTAAATATGTTTTTTACTTTGTTCTTCTTTAAAGTACACATTTATGTTACAACACACAAGTAAATATGTTTTTTACTTTGTTCTTCTTTAAAGTACACATTTATGTTACAACACACAAGTAAATGTGTTTTTTTTACTTTGTTCTTCTTTAAAGTACACATTTATGTTACAACACACAAGTAAATATGTTTTTTACTTTGTTCTTCTTTAAAGTACACATTTATGTTACATCACACAAGTAAATGTGTTTTTTTTACTTTGTTCTTCTTTAAAGTACACATTTATGTTACAACACACAAGTAAATATGTTTTTTTACTTTGTTCTTCTTTAAAGTACACATCTATGTTACAACACACAAATAAATGTGTTATGTTACTTTGTTTTTCTTTAAAGTAAACATTTATGTTACAATACACAAATAAATGTTTTATGTTACTTTGTTTTTCTTTAAAGTACACATTCATTTATGTTAAAACACACAAATAAATGTTTTATGTTACTTTGTTTTTCTTTAAAGTAAACATTTATGTTACAATACACAAATAAATGTGTTATGTTACTTTGTTTTTCTTTAAAGTACAAATTCATTTATGTTAAAACACACAAATAAATGTTTTATGTTACTTTGTTTTTCTTTAAAGTAAACATTTATGTTACAATACACAAATAAATGTTTTATGTTACTTTGTTTTTCTTTAAAGTACACATTCATTTATGTTAAAACACACAAATAAATGTTTTATGTTACTTTGTTTTTCTTTAAAGTAAACATTTATTTTACAATACACAAATAAATGTGTTATGTTACTTTGTTTTTCTTTAAAGTACAAATTCATTTATGTTAAAACACACAAATAAATGTTTTATGTTACTTTGTTTTTCTTTAAAGTACAAATTCATTTATGTTAAAACACACAAATAAATGTTTTATGTTACTTTGTTTTTCTTTAAAGTAAACATTTATGTTACAATACACAAATAAATGTGTTATGTTACTTTGTTTTTCTTTAAAGTAAACATTTATGTTACAATACACAAATAAATGTGTTATGTTACTTTGTTTTTCTTTAAAGTACAAATTCATTTATGTTAAAACACACAAATAAATGTGTTATGTTACTTTGTTTTTCTTTAAAGTACAAATTCATTTATGTTAAAACACACAAATAAATATGTTTTTTACTTTGTTCTTGTTTAAAGTACACATTTATGTTACAACACACAAATAAATGTTGTATGTTACTTTGTTTTTATTTAAAGTAAACATTTATGTTACAAAACACAAAGAAATGTTTTGTTTTATTTGACTTTATTTTTCTTTAAAGTAAACAATTTTGTTACAAAACACAAAGAAATGTTTTATGTTTTATTTGACTTTATTTTTCTTTAAAGTAAACAATTATATTACAAAACACAAAGAAATGTTTTATTTTACTTTGTTTTTAAAGTAAACATTTATTTACAAAACACAAAGAAATGTTTTATCTTTAAATCATTTTTATCAAAATAACATTCGAAAGAAAAAAATATCAAATTGTTTTGCGATTTATTCCAAATAACATGTAAAATATATATATATGTTTATAAATATTTAATAAATACTACTTTGTATTTACTCAATCAGTGTATTTTTCTTACGACAGTCAAAGTATATTTTGTCTGTTGTTTAAAAACTGTTTTGAATCTTTAGTCGAATCATTTCATTTTTTTAAATGTATCCATTAGCTCATGATTGATGGAACAAACCATCTTGACGCTGATTTTAAAGGACAAATAAATAAACTGTTTAAAGTAAACATGAAGTAACAAGTAAAGTAAAAGTAAAGTAAATGTTATTGATACTTGTGTCAATAAAAACTGCACTCACGGACTAATGTCTACGTTAGAGACTCGGAGTAGAGCCGCGGTTCGTGCAGAAATGGCGGGAAAAGACACGTGGGGTCACAGGTCACATGACTCTTCCCTCGTAAACTCTGCTGCCCCGGAACATGAATTATTCATCCGCCTCCACGTGGAAGTTTAAACCTGCAGCTTGTTGACGTTTGTGTTGATCGCTCGTTTGTTTGTTCATCCGCTAGCTAGCGCTGTTAGCATTGATGAGGATCAGCACCTCCACATCCACCTTATACTGAGGGTTTGTTTACAAAACAAAACTTTGTTGTTGTCTTTAGCCGCTAGCTGTAGCATGCTAGCAGTAGCATGCTAGCAGAAGAATGTTAGCAGAAGAATGCTAACAGAAGCACAACAACAAACCATCTAACACAACAACAAATGATTGAACCAGACAAAAGCACAACATACTAATAAACACAACAAAAACAAAAATACATGATTGAACACAACCAACAGAACACATGATTGAACACAACAAACATGACTGAACACAACAAACACAACACATATGATTGAACACAACAAAAACAACACATATGATTGAACACAACCAACACAACACATATGATTGAACACAACAAACACAACACGTATAATTGAACACAACAAACACAACACATATTATTGAACACAACAAAAACAACACATATGACTTAACACAACCAACACAACACATATTATTGAACACAACAAACATGACTGAACACAACAAACACAACACATATGATTGAACACAACAAACACAACACATATGATTGAACACAACAAACATGACTGAACACAACAAACACAACACATATGATTGAACACAACAAACACAACACATATGATTGAACACAACAACAAACCATCTAACAAAACAACATAAGTGAACACAACAACAAACCTCCAAAGACAAATTATGAACACACACTCATGTTAGTCGAGTAAATGTTGAACCATCAATGTTGACCTTCAAAACCAACACAAGTGGAGTAGCTGGAGGAGACTAAGACACAAGTGGAGTACCTGGAGGAGACTAAGACACAAGTGGAGTACCTGGAGGATACTAAGACACAAGTGTAGTACCTGGAGGAGACTAAGACACAAGTGGAGTACCTGGAGGAGACTAAGACACAAGTGGAGTACCTGGAGGAGACTAAGATACAAGTGGAGTACCTGGAGGAGACTAAGATACAAGTGGAGTACCCGGCAGAGACTAAGACACAAGTGGAGTACCAGAAAGAGACTAAGACAGAAGTGGAGTACCTGGAGGAGATTAACAAACAAGTGGAGTACCTGGAGGAGACCAACAAACAAGTGGACTACATGGAGGAGACTAAGACACAAGTGGAGTGCCCGGAGGAGACTAAGACACAAGTGTAGAACCTTGAGGAGATTAACAAACAAGTGGAGTACCTGGAGGAGACCAACAAACAAGTGGACTACATGGAGGAGACTAACAAACAAGTGGAGTACCTGGAGGACACTAAGACACAGGTGGAGTACCTGGAGGAGACTAAGACAAAGGTGGAGTACCTGGAGGAGACCAAGACACAAGTGTAGTACCTGGAGGAGACTAAGACACAAGTGGAGTACCTGGAGGAGACTTAGAGACAAGTTGAGTACCTGAAAGGAGACTAAGACACACGTGGAATATCTGGAGGAGACTAAGACACAGGTGGAGTACCCGGAGGAGACCAAGACACAAGTGGGGTACCTGGAGGAGACCAAGACACAAGTGGAGTATCTGGAGGAGACTAAGTTACAAGTGGAGTATCTGGAGGAGACTAAGACACAGGTGGAGTACCCGGAGGAGACCAAGACACAAGTGGAATATCTGGAGGAGACTAAGACAGAAGTGGAGTATCTGGAGGAGACTAACAACAAGTGGACTACCTGGAGGAGACTAAGACACAGGTGGAGTACCTGGAGGAGACTAAAACACAAGTGGAGTACCTGGAGGAGACTAAGACACAAGAGGAGTACCTGGAGGAAACTAAGACCCAGGTGGAGTACCTGGAGGAGACTAAGACACAAGTGGAGTACCTGGAGGAGACCAAGACACAAGTGGAGTATCTGGAGGAGACTAAGACACAAGAGGAGTATCTGGAGGAGACTTAGACACAAGAGGAGTATCTTGAGGAGACTAAGACACAGGTGGAGTACCTGGAGGAGACTAAGACACAAGAGGAGTACCTGGAGGAGACTTAGACACAGGTGGAGTACCTGGAGGAGACTAAGACACAGGTGGAATACCTGGAGGAGACCAGGGTCCAGGAGAGCAACTGCTGCTGTGATGTAAGGTAACAAACCATCCAAGATCTACAAAACTTTTGGACCTGGAACATGTTGGACTCAACAGAACCAGCTGAACTATCTGAGCCAGGAGGACCAACAGATACAGCTGATCCAATACAACCAGTAGATCCGACAGAACAAGCACATCAAACAGAACCAGCAGAACTAACGGAACCAGCAGAACCAACATGTCAACAGAACCAGCAGAACTAACAGAACCAGCAGAACCAACATGTCAACAGAACCAGCAGAACTAACGGAACCACCAGAACTAAAGGGACCAGCAGAACCAACATGTTCAACAGAACCAACATGTCAACAGAACCAGCACAAAAAACAGAACCAGCAGAGCTAACCGAACCAGCAGAACCAACATGTCAACAGAACCAGCACAACAAACAGAACCAGCGGAACCAACATGTCAACAGAACCAGCACAACAAACAGAACCAGCAGAACCAACATGTCAACAGAACCAGCAGAACTAACAGAACAAGCAGAACCAACATGTCAACAGAACCAGCAGAACCAGCAGAACCAACATGTTCAACAGAACCAGCAGAACCAACATGTCAACAGAACTAACAGAACAAGCAGAACCAACATGTCAACAGAACCAGCAGAACCAGCATGTCAACAGAACCAGCACAACAAACAGAACCAGCAGAACTAACCGAACCAGCAGAACCAACATGTCAACGGAACCAGCAGAACTAACAGAACCAACATGTCAACAGAACCAGCAGAACTAACAGAACCAGGAGAACCAACATGTCAACGGAACCAGCAGAACTAACAGAACCAACATGTCAACAGTACCAGCAGAACTAACAGAACCCACATGTCAACAAAACCAGCACAACAAACAGAACCAGCAGAACCATCGGAACCAGCAGATGCCACATAAACGACACAAACAACCGAACCGGCAGAACCGCAGCAGCTGTGCCGGCAGAACCCGCCCGGGTCACGTCTGTTCCGGGTCGCGCTGTGACGTTGCGGGTCAAGAAGGTCCTCGTGGTCGTGACCGTGAACTCAACTCGACTCCCGAGACTCTCGCGGTTCCGCTCGAGTCTCGGGCGGGCTCGCGGGGTGGGCTGAGGACAGCTCACCTTGCGCCGAACCATCTTCCCGCGGCGACGACCGGAACCTCCGAACCCAACAAAACATGGACTCACCGAGTCTCGCGCGTCCGTCGCTGTCCGGCGTCCACGGCGTGTGCGCGCGAGCTGCTGACAGGAGGGTGAGCGCGGGTCAGAGGAGGCGCCGCTGGCGGGGAAGCTTCCTAGCGGGGCTCCGCCTACCGGCGGGAGAACGGTACTGCAGCCCGGTTGCGTAATGGTCTGTTTACGACGATTAAAGGGGAATGTCCGGGGCCGAAACATTATGACCACCTTCTCCAGAGACTCGAACCCGCGACCCTCGAGGTCTGTGGCAGGTCAGCGTGTTCAGCGAGGACTTACCACGTGACCAAACATGATGACCACCTGTCAATCAGGACTAGATCACGTGTTTTTAATCATGTTTTACGTGACGTTAATATTGTTTATTGATATAAAAAATATTATAATTCTTTTAAAAACAACTTTTCATCGTAAAAATAACCGAGATTGAAAGATACCTTGTTCAAAAAATATTAAAATAAATACATGAAAATGTAACAAAGACATTTAAAACTCAATGCTTTAGTTTAGCTAGTATCTAACACATTCATTAAAACATAAATAAATGCATTTATAATTATTATTCTATCACTGTTAAAATAATGATATAATCAAACAAGACGAACACTTTGAAAAATAAATACATTTGAACATTTACGACGGAATGCTATATTTGCTAGCCTGGCTAGCAGCTAACAGCGCTAGCTGCAGTGACTCGTTTATATACATATATTTATATACCTTGACGATTAGAAACATCAAATCTACTATAAAACTATATTATAATATGAAATTAATACATTTATGTGAATGATCATCGCACTCACTAGCATAGCTGCTGGCTAACATTGCTAGCATAAGAATTGTGTTAATCTACAATAATAAAAAACGAAAATATGAAACTGAGACTTTTGTGACGAAAACATTGAATGTTTAAATGTTTAAATAAATAAATGTTATTTTATTTGTTTTAAATGTATTTATCTGCTATAAAATCTACTAAAAACAACCTATTTTAAACTTACCCTGTGATTGGAGTCTTGACTCACGGTTCTGTCACTGCTGCAAACAGAAAGATTCATAATACATTTTTATATATATATATATATATATATATATATAAATATATATATATATATATTATAAATGTGTCTATTTTTAATTACATTTATATTTATAAATGTGTTTATTTTTAAATAAATGTATATTTACAAATGTGTCTATTTTTAAATAAAATGTATATTTACAAATGTGTCTATTTTTAAACAAATGTATATTTATAAATGTGTCTATTTTTATAAATGTGTCTATTTTTAAATAAATGTATATTTACAAATGTGTCTATTTTTAAATAAATGTATATTTATAAATGTGTCTATTTTTATAAATGTGTCTATTTTTAAATAAATGTATATTTACAAATGTGTCTATTTTTAAATAAATGTATATTTACAAATGTGTCTATTTTTAAACAAATGTATATTTATAAATGTGTCTATTTTTATAAATGTGTCTATTTTTAAATAAATGTATATTTACAAATGTGTCTATTTTTAAATAAATGTATATTTATAAATGTGTCTATTTTTATAAATGTGTCTATTTTTAAATAAATGTATATTTACAAATGTGTCCATTTTTAAACAAATGTATATTTATAAATGTGTCTATTTTTATAAATGTGTCTATTTTTAAATAAATGTATATTTACAAATGTGTCTATTTTTAAATAAATGTATATTTATAAATGTGTCTATTTTTATAAATGTGTCTATTTTTAAATAAATGTATTTTTATAAATGTGTCTATTTTTAAATAAATGTATATTTATAAAGGTGTCTATTTTTAAATAAATTTATATTTACAAATGTGTCTATTTTTAAACAAATGTATATTTATAAATGTGTCTATTTTTAAATAAATGTATATTTATAAATGTGTCTATTTTTATATATGTGTCTATTTTTAAATAAATGTATATATATATATATATTATATTAATACATGTGTCTATTTTTGATTAAATTTATAATTATAAATGTTTCTTTTTTTAAATAAATTTATATTTACAAATGTGTCTATTTTTAGATAATTTAATATTTATAAATGTGTCTATTTTTAAATAAATGTATATATATATATATATATTATATTTATACATGTGTCTATTTTTGATTAAATTTATATTTATAAATGTGTCTATTTTTAAATAAATGTATATATATATATATTATATTTATACATGTGTCTATTTTTGATTAAATTTATATTTATAAACGTGTCTATATTTAAATATATTTATATTTATAAATGTGTCTATTTTTAATTCAATTCATAAATGTTTGTATTTTGGAAGCAGTGACGCAGCTTGATTGACTGATACTAACAAAGAGTCACAAGAGGAAGTGACATCATTGACAGTCTTCTCTGGTTTCCTGTTTCAGGTCCGAACGTCTGTGAAGCTTCGTTCTTATGTTTGTGATGAACTTCGAGTTCCTGAGACGAACAGAGAGAGAAGAAGAGAAAGAAAAGAAGATCTTGACGAGGAACTTCCTTTGTGTTCGTCATCATTCATGTTGTGTTTCTTAACGTGTTGTTTTGTTTATAGTTGTGTCTTATTATCTGTTGTTAAAGGTTGTTGTGTTTAGTTATGTTGTCGTTTCAAAATGTTGTTTTCTTTGTGTTTTTAAAAGGAGTTGTTGTCTTTAAACATGTTTGTTGTTTTGTGTAATTTTGTTATTTTGTCCCAGGTTGTGTTTTGTAATGTGTTGTGTTGTTTTGTATTTTCAATTTTTTTAGCCTTGTTTGTTGTGTTTAAGTTGTTGTAATTGTTTTTCGAAATGTGTGTTTTTCGATGCACGACAAAAAACTGAAGAGAAATCCTCAACAGAACCAGACCGGTGGACGACAGTGAAACCCTGCGGGAGGAAACTGGAGTATCTGGAGTACCTGGAGGAGAAGGTTTGATGACGCGCCACAGAAAAAGAGAGACAAGTTGTTTTGTGTGCATCTGTGTGTTTATTGCAATAATACATCTGCATATACATCGACACACACACACACACACTCGCACACCATTGAAATCATGACAGTAAAACACAAGCCTGAGAAAACACAGGGAAACAAACACACACATGCGCGTCTCTCAACACAACCACCAACAATACGTTTCTTCAAGTGCTTTTATTTGAAACACTGACCCCTCCCCCCCCCACTACACACGACCACAGACACACACTCATCTCAACACAAGCTTCTTACATTTGTCTCCATCATAATATTGTGTGTTATCATAATAATATTGTGTTTCTTATACTGTCCTCGAGTATTTATACAATGTACAGATATGGTTCGATCGCGTTTTATACAGCCTGTGACGCCCAGGAGCAAACACAACCACCAAACACACAACATCAACAACACAACCTTGTACTTGTAGGTGAAACATTTTATTTGATGCATTTGTTGTTGTGTTTTATCATTTGTTGTTGTGTTTACTTTGTTCTGTCTTTTCTTGCACTTTTGTTTTTATTTTTATTTTACTTGTGTTGTTGTGTTAGCGAAGCATGAAGCTGTGTGTATGAGTTGTAGTTGTGTGGTTGTTGTGTTGTGCCCCTCGGTGTCACGCACACACACATGATTCACCGTTGCTACGACACCAGGACGACACAAACAAAACTATACGAGAAGTTAAAAACACAATAGTTTGTTTTCAACACACGATGCACGACACACTTGTCTTTACAATCATCTATTGAAATTATCTTCACGAGTAACAGTTCGACTTCAGTGACGAGTGACGAGTGCGCCGGGGGAGGAGGAGGAGGAGGAGGAAGAGGAGGAGGAGGAGGAGGAAGATGAAGATGAGGAGGAGGAGGAGAGGATGAGGAGGAGGAGGAGGAGGAAGATGAAGATGAGGAGGAGGAGGAGAGGATGAGGAGGAGGAAGAGGAAGATGAGGAGGAGGAAGATGAGGAGGAGGAGGAGGAGGAAGAAGAGGAAGATGAAGATGAGGAGGACGAGGAGAGGGGGAAGAGGAAGAAGAGGAAGATGAAGATGAGGAGGAGAGGATGAGGAGCAGGAAGAGGAAGATGAGGAGGAGAGGGTGAGGAAGAGGAAGAGAAGGAGGAGGAAGAGGAAGAGGAAGAGGAGGAAGAAGAAGAGAAGGAGGAGGAAGAGGAAGAGGAGGAAGAGGAAGAGAAGGAGGAGGAAGAGGAAGAGGAAGAGAAGGAGGAGGAAGATGAGTTTACAGTCACTTCCTACACAACATGCATCAGATACAGCAGAGGACGCCAGGTTTGGTCAGCATCACCTTATATGGTCGTGGGGGCGGAGCATGGATTCTGGTCCGAGGGTCACTGGTTGTGACGAGACCTGAACAGATTCATGATGAGTCAGTAAAAAGTCGTCTCCTCCTCCAGGTGGCGCTCTACTCGTAGAAGCTACGGTCGCTACGAGACACACAGAGACACACGAGTCACGTGACTCGCCTCATCACGTGACCACCCTAGGGCCGGGGTCAAAGGTCAGACATGGGGGTCAGAGGTCGGGGACACAAGTGTTTGTCGACTCCTGGTGTTAGGACCGCGAGGTGCTAATGGTGAGCCCGGTAGACATTTGAGAATCAGTGTTGTGTTGATGTTACACACTTGAACACAACACGTTGTTACTTGAGGACGTGAATGAAACGTGTCGTGTTTATTTCTCGTTTTTATGTCATTTCTGGTTTTCTTTTTGTTGTTGTTTCATTACATCCTTCAGTGTTGTGTTTTGTATTGTCATCATTTATTTTTGTGTTTTGTATTGTCATCATTTATTTTTGTGTTTTGTATTGTCATCATTTATTTTTGTGTTTTGTATTGTCATCATTTATTTTTGTGGTTTGTATTGTCATCATTTATTTTTGTATTTTGTATTGTCATCATTTATTTTTGTGTTTTGTATTGTCATCATTTATTTTTGTGTTTTGTATTGTCATCATTTATTTTTGTGTTTTGTATTGTCATCATTTATTTTTGTGGTTTGTATTGTCATCATTTATTTTTGTATTTTGTATTGTCATCATTTATTTTTGTGTTTTGTATTGTCATCATTTATTTTTGTATTTTGTATTGTCATCATTTATTTTTGTGTTTTGTATTGTCATCATTTATTTTTGTATTTTGTATTGTCATCATTTATTTTTGTGTTTTGTATTGTCATCATTTATTTTTGTGTTTTGTATTGTCATCATTTATTTTTGTGTTTTGTATTGTCATCATTTATTTTTGTATTTTGTATTGTCATCATTTATTTTTGTGTTTTGTATTGTCATCATTTATTTTTGTGTTTTGTATTGTCATCATTTATTTTTGTGTTTTGTATTGTCATCATTTATTTTTGTGTTTTGTATTGTCATCATTTATTTTTGTATTTTGTATTGTCATCATTTATTTTTGTGTTTTGTATTGTCATCATTTATTTTTGTGTTTTGTATTGTCATCATTTATTTTTGTGGTTTGTATTGTCATCATTTATTTTTGTATTTTGTATTGTCATCATTTATTTTTGTGTTTTGTATTGTCATCATTTATTTTTGTGTTTTGTATTGTCATCATTTATTTTTGTGTTTTGTATTGTCATCATTTATTTTTGTGGTTTGTATTGTCATCATTTATTTTTGTATTTTGTATTGTCATCATTTATTTTTGTGTTTTGTATTGTCATCATTTATTTTTGTATTTTGTATTGTCATCATTTATTTTTGTGTTTTGTATTGTCATCATTTATTTTTGTGTTTTGTATTGTCATCATTTATTTTTGTATTTTGTATTGTCATCATTTATTTTTGTGTTTTGTATTGTCATCATTTATTTTTGTGTTTTGTATTGTCATCATTTATTTTTGTGTTTTGTATTGTCATCATTTATTTTTGTGTTTTGTATTGTCATCATTTATTTTTGTGTTTTGTATTGTCATCATTTATTTTTGTATTTTGTATTGTCATCATTTATTTTTGTGTTTTGTATTGTCATCATTTATTTTTGTGTTTTGTATTGTCATCATTTATTTTTGTGTTTTGTATTGTCATCATTTATTTTTGTATTTTGTATTGTCATCATTTATTTTTGTGTTTTGTATTGTCATCATTTATTTTTGTGTTTTGTATTGTCATCATTTATTTTTGTATTTTGTATTGTCATCATTTATTTTTGTGTTTTGTATTGTCATCATTTATTTTTGTATTTTGTATTGTCATCATTTATTTTTGTGTTTTGTATTGTCATCATTTATTTTTGTGTTTTGTATTGTCATCATTTATTTTTGTGTTTTGTATTGTCATCATTTATTTTTGTATTTTGTATTGTCATCATTTATTTTTGTGTTTTGTATTGTCATCATTTATTTTTGTGTTTTGTATTGTCATCATTTATTTTTGTGTTTTGTATTGTCATCATTTATTTTTGTGTTTTGTATTGTCATCATTTATTTTTGTGGTTTGTATTGTCATCATTTATTTTTGTGTTTTGTATTGTCATAATTTATTTTTGTGTTTTGTATTGTCATCATTTATTTTTGTGTTTTGTATTGTCATCATTTATTTTTGTGTTTAGTTTCTGCTGTTTTGTTGTGTTTCATTAAATTGTTTTTAATTTTTGAAGTGAGTTGATGTCACGCTTCCTAATGTTTTGTTTTTGTGTTGCTGTGTTTTCTAATTTTATGTGTATGTGTGTGTGTGTGTGTGTGTGTGTGTGTGTGTGTGTGTGTGTGTGTGTGTGTGTGTGTGTGTGAGGGGAGGACACTAACAGCTACACTGACCACTGACCACTGCAGATCTTACCAGATCTATATTCGTATCTGGTCTCCTTCAATCATGCTGGAGGTTGTGAAACAAAAAGGTCAAAGGTCAAAACAAACATCTGAACCTGACGACTGAGCTGAGCTACTGGGCCAAAGAGAAAAAGTAAAAGATGAGAATTAGAATAAGAAGTGAGAGTAAAAGAGGAGGAGAAGAAGAAGAGAGAGAGAGAGTAAAAGAGGAGAAGAAGAAGAAGAGAGAGTAAAAGAGAAGAAGAAAAGAGAGTAAAAGAGAAGAAGAATTGAGACTAGAAGAGAAGAAGAAGAAGAGGAAGAACAAGAAGAGAGAGTAAAAGAGGAGAAGAAGAAGACGTGAGAGTAAAAGAGAAGAAGAAGAGGAGAAGAAGAAGAAAGGAGGAGAAGAAGAAGAGAGAGAGAGTAAAAGAGGAGAAGAAGAAGAAGAGAGAGTACAAGAGAAGAAGAGAGAGAGTAAAAGAGGAGAAGAAGAAGAAGAAGAGAGAGTACAAGAGAAGAAGAGAGAGAGTAAAAGAGGAGAAGAAGAAGAAGAAAAGAGAGAGGAAAAGAGGAGAAGAAGAGGAGGATGTACTCACCCGCACTCGTCTCTCAGCAGGGTCAAGAACTTGCTGACTCTGTACTCTGGCTCCATCTGCAGGAGAAACCATGAAGTTCGTGCAGACTAAGGTCCAGGTGAGTCGTTCGTACCTGCAGCGACATCTCGATCAGAACCAGCAGCTTCTTGACGCCGATCCAGACCCTCTTGCCCTTCATCTGGTGAGCGATGCTGGCGCGTTCCTTCTCCGTGAAGCTTCCCAGCAGCTGCAGGACACACAGGTGAGTCGCCGCCATCATGACCTCCAGCATGACCTCTAACATGACCTCCAACATGACCTCAACATGACCTCAACATGACTGACCTCGAGCGCGTCGATCAGCTGCTCTGGTGTGGAGATGTTGGGCACGTGGATGGTCGTGCTGAAGGCGTCCAGCATCTCCATCTCCTGCAGAACATCCTTCCTGCTCGTGGTGCCGATGATGAGCAGCTTACGACCCTGGGTCAAAGGTCAGAGAGTTTGTTGTGTTTCCTCATTTCTGGTTGTGTTTTATAATGTGTTGTTGTGCTTTATAATGTGTTGTTGTGTTTTATAATGTGTTGTTGTGCTTTATAATGTGTTGTTGTGTTTTATAATGTGTTGTTGTGCTTTATAATGTGTTGTTGTGTTTTATAATGTGTTGTTGTGCTTTATAATGTGTTGTTGTGCTTTATAATGTGTTGTTGTGTTTTATAATGTGTTGTTGTGTTTTATAATGTGTTGTTGTGCTTTATAATGTGTTGTTGTGTTTTATAATGTGTTGTTGTGTTTTATAATGTGTTGTTGTGCTTTATAATGTGTTATTGTGTTTTATAATGTGTTGTTGTGTTTTATAATGTGTTAATGTGTTGTTTACTGTGTTTTATAATGTGTTGTTGTGTTTTATAATGTGTTGTTGTGCTTTATAATGTGTTGTTGTGCTTTATAATGTGTTGTTGTGTTTTATAATGTGTTGTTGTGCTTTATAATGTGTTGTTGTGTTTTATAATGTGTTGTTGTGTTTTATAATGTGTTGTTGTGTTTTATAAAGTTTTATAATGTGTTGTTGTGTTTTATAATGTGTTGTTGTGTTTTATAATGTGTTGTTGTGCTTTATAATGTGTTGTTGTGTTTTATAATGTGTTGTTGTGCTTTATAATGTGTTGTTGTGTTTTATAATGTGTTGTTGTGCTTTATAATGTGTTGTTGTGTTTTATAATTTATTGTTGTGTTTTATAATGTGTTGTTGTGTTTTATAATGTGTTGTTGTGCTTTATAATGTGTTGTTGTGCTTTATAATGTGTTGTTGTGCTTTATAATGTGTTGTTGTGTTTTATAATGTGTTGTTGTGCTTTATAATGTGTTGTTGTGCTTTATAATGTGTTGTTGTGCTTTATAATGTGTTGTTGTGCTTTATAATGTGTTGTTGTGTTTTGCTTTATAATGTGTTGTTGTGCTTTATAATGTGTTGTTGTGTTTTATAATTTATTGTTGTGTTTTATAATGTGTTGTTGTGTTTTATAATGTGTTGTTGTGTTTTATAATGTGTTGTTGTGCTTTATAATGTGTTGTTGTGCTTTATAATGTGTTTTTGTGCTTTATAATGTGTTGTTGTGTTTTATAATGTGTTGTTGTGCTTTATAATGTGTTGTTGTGTTTTATAATGTGTTGTTGTGCTTTATATTGTGTTGTTGTGTTTTATAATGTGTTGTTGTGTTTTATAATGTGTTGTTGTGTTTTATAATGTGTTGTTGTGTTTTATAATGTGTTGTTGTGCTTTATATTGTGTTGTTGTGTTTTATAATGTGTTGTTGTGTTTTATAATGTGTTGTTGTGTTTTATAATGTGTTGTTGTGTTTTATAATGTGTTGTTGTGCTTTATAATGTGTTGTTGTGTTTTATAATGTGTTGTTGTGTTTTATAATGTGTTGTTGTGTCTTATAATTTATTGTTGTGTTTTATAATGTGTTGTTGTGTCTTATAATTTGATGTTGTGTTTTATAATGTGTTGTTGTGTTTTATAATTTATTGTTGTGTTTTATAATGTGTTGTTGTGTTTTATAATTTGATGTTGTGTTTTATAATGTGTTGTTGTGTTTTATAATTTGATGTTGTGTTTTATAATGTGTTGTTGTGTTTTATAATTTATTGTTGTGTTTTATAATGTGTTGTTGTGTCTTATAATTTGATGTTGTGTTTTATAATGTGTTTTTGTGCTTTATAATGTGTTGTTGTGTTTTATAATGTGTTGTTGTGTTTTATAATGTGTTGTTGTGTTTTATAATGTGTTGTTGTGCTTTATAATGTGTTGTTGTGTTTTATAATGTGTTGTTGTGCTTTATATTGTGTTGTTGTGTTTTATAATGTGTTGTTGTGTTTTATAATGTGTTGTTGTGCTTTATAATGTGTTGTTGTGTTTTATAATGTGTTGTTGTGTTTTATAATGTGTTGTTGTGCTTTATAATGTGTTGTTGTGCTTTATAATGTGTTGTTGTGTTTTATAATGTGTTGTTGTGCTTTATAATGTGTTGTTGTGTTTTATAATGTGTTGTTGTGTTTTATAATGTGTTGTTGTGTTTTATAAAGTTTTATAATGTGTTGTTGTGTTTTATAATGTGTTGTTGTGTTTTATAATGTGTTGTTGTGCTTTATAATGTGTTGTTGTGTTTTATAATGTGTTGTTGTGCTTTATAATGTGTTGTTGTGTTTTATAATGTGTTGTTGTGCTTTATAATGTGTTGTTGTGTTTTATAATTTATTGTTGTGTTTTATAATGTGTTGTTGTGTTTTATAATGTGTTGTTGTGCTTTATAATGTGTTGTTGTGCTTTATAATGTGTTGTTGTGCTTTATAATGTGTTGTTGTGTTTTATAATGTGTTGTTGTGCTTTATAATGTGTTGTTGTGCTTTATAATGTGTTGTTGTGCTTTATAATGTGTTGTTGTGCTTTATAATGTGTTGTTGTGTTTTGCTTTATAATGTGTTGTTGTGCTTTATAATGTGTTGTTGTGTTTTATAATTTATTGTTGTGTTTTATAATGTGTTGTTGTGTTTTATAATGTGTTGTTGTGTTTTATAATGTGTTGTTGTGCTTTATAATGTGTTGTTGTGCTTTATAATGTGTTTTTGTGCTTTATAATGTGTTGTTGTGTTTTATAATGTGTTGTTGTGCTTTATAATGTGTTGTTGTGTTTTATAATGTGTTGTTGTGCTTTATATTGTGTTGTTGTGTTTTATAATGTGTTGTTGTGTTTTATAATGTGTTGTTGTGTTTTATAATGTGTTGTTGTGTTTTATAATGTGTTGTTGTGCTTTATATTGTGTTGTTGTGTTTTATAATGTGTTGTTGTGTTTTATAATGTGTTGTTGTGTTTTATAATGTGTTGTTGTGTTTTATAATGTGTTGTTGTGCTTTATAATGTGTTGTTGTGTTTTATAATGTGTTGTTGTGTTTTATAATGTGTTGTTGTGTCTTATAATTTATTGTTGTGTTTTATAATGTGTTGTTGTGTCTTATAATTTGATGTTGTGTTTTATAATGTGTTGTTGTGTTTTATAATTTATTGTTGTGTTTTATAATGTGTTGTTGTGTTTTATAATTTGATGTTGTGTTTTATAATGTGTTGTTGTGTTTTATAATTTGATGTTGTGTTTTATAATGTGTTGTTGTGTTTTATAATTTATTGTTGTGTTTTATAATGTGTTGTTGTGTCTTATAATTTGATGTTGTGTTTTATAATGTGTTTTTGTGCTTTATAATGTGTTGTTGTGTTTTATAATGTGTTGTTGTGTTTTATAATGTGTTGTTGTGTTTTATAATGTGTTGTTGTGCTTTATAATGTGTTGTTGTGTTTTATAATGTGTTGTTGTGCTTTATATTGTGTTGTTGTGTTTTATAATGTGTTGTTGTGTTTTATAATGTGTTGTTGTGTTTTATAATGTGTTGTTGTGCTTTATAATGTGTTGTTGTGTTTTATAATGTGTTGTTGTGTTTTATAATGTGTTGTTGTGTCTTATAATTTATTGTTGTGTTTTATAATGTGTTGTTGTGTCTTATAATTTGATGTTGTGTTTTATAATGTGTTGTTGTGTTTTATAATTTATTGTTGTGTTTTATAATGTGTTGTTGTGTTTTATAATTTGATGTTGTGTTTTATAATGTGTTGTTGTGTTTTATAATTTATTGTTGTGTTTTATAATGTGTTGTTGTGTCTTATAATTTGATGTTGTGTTTTATAATGTGTTGTTGTGTTTTATAATTTATTGTTGTGTTTTATAATGTGTTGTTGTGTTTTATAATGTGTTGTTGTGTTTTATAATGTGTTGTTGTGTTTTATAATTTATTGTTGTGTTTTATAATGTGTTGTTGTGTTTTATAATGTGTTGTTGTGTTTTATAATGTGTTGTTGTGTTTTATAATGTGTTGTTGTGCTTTATAATTTATTGTTGTGTTTTATAATGTGTTGTTGTGTCTTATAATTTGATGTTGTGTTTTATAATGTGTTGTTGTGTTTTATAATTTATTGTTGTGTTTTATAATGTGTTGTTGTGTTTTATAATTTATTGTTGTGTTTTATAATGTGTTGTTGTGTCTTATAATTTGATGTTGTGTTTTATAATGTGTTGTTGTGTTTTATAATTTATTGTTGTGTTTTATAATGTGTTGTTGTGTTTTATAATTTATTGTTGTGTTTTATAATGTGTTGTTGTGTCTTATAATTTGATGTTGTGTTTCTTCATTGGTTGTTTCATAACGTGTGTGTCATCATTCATTCGGGTCAAAGGTCAACAGGTGGACTATCCTCAGGAGCACCGACCTTGGGCGGGGTCTTCTTGAGCAGCACCAGCAGGGCCTGCAGCACCATGTTGGAGAAGCGAGGTCCGATGGGCACGTAGTCCAGCAGACGCTCGATGTCGTCCACGACGACACAGCTGAGCTGAGACTTGTAGGCGTCGTCGAACACCTGGAGAGAGAGAGTCTCCAGACATGAGCAACAGAGCACCGAGCTGCCGGAGCAGGCTGTCAATCACAGCAGACGACTCACCTTCTTGATGGCCTGACACTTGGAGATCTCCGAGTGTCCGATCATCTTGTCCGGGGAGCAGATCTTGATGAAGGGGAACTCGGAGTCCTCGGCGATCTTGGCGGCGAGCGCCGTCTTCCCGCTGTGGGGGGGGCCTGAGAGCGCAGGAGACGCTTCAGTCGCTTTATCACGACTTTTGACTTTTATCTTCAATGTTTGACTTTGACAAATAACTTTTTAAGATTAATAAATAAATACAAATAAATACAGTATTTATTAATTTATAGTTTTTTAGTCACATGATCGTCTGTGAGTCACATGATCGTCTGAAGGTTTGATCAGTAGCTCTGAGCTCGGTTGGTTTAGTCTGCAGACTATTATACCAACATTTATATTGAATTAAAAAGACTAGAAATTAATAAATACTGTATTTAAATTCAGAAAATCTGTATTTGAATTATTGGTTTAATAAAAATGATTTAGTAACAATGTTGTGTTTAGTCATTTTTTGTTGTGTTTAATATATATATATTTTTATAATTTGTTGTTTTGTTTTCTAATTTTGTGTTGTGTTTAATAATTTGTTGTTGTGTTTTATCATTTCTTGCTGTGTTTAGTCATTTTTTGTGTTTTATCATTTGTTGTTGTGTTTAGAAATTTGTTGTTGTGTTTAGTAATTTGTCGTTGTGTTTAATAATTTGTCGTTGTGTTTTATAATTTGTCGTTGTGTTTAATAATTTGTTGTTGTGTTTTATAATTTGTCATTTTGTTTAATAATTTGTTGTTGTGTTTTATAATTTGTCGTTGTGTTTTATAAATTGTTGTTGTGTTTAGTAATTTGTTGTTGTGTTTTATAATTTGTCGTTGTGTTTAATAATTTGTTGTTGTGTTTTATAATTTGTCGTTGGGTTTTATAATTTGTTGTTGTGTTTTATAATTTGTCGTTGTGTTTAATAATTTGTTGTTGTGTTTTATAATTTGTTGTTGTGTTTTATAATTTGTCGTTGTGTTTAATAATTTGCTGTTGTGTTTTATAATTTGTCGTTGTGTTTAATAATTTGTTGTTGTGTTTAGTAATTTGTTGTTGTGTTTAATAATTTGTTGTTGTGTTTAATAATTTGTTGTTGTGTTTAGTAATTTGTCGTTGTGTTTAATAATTTGTCGTTGTGTTTAGTAATTTGTTGTTGTGTTTAATAATTTGTTGTTGTGTTTAATAATTTGTTGTTGTGTTTAGTAATTTGTCGTTGTGTTTAATAATTTGTCGTTGTGTTTAGTAATTTGTTGTTGTGTTTAATAATTTGTTGTTGTGTTTAATAATTTGTTGTTGTGTTTAGTAATTTGTCGTTGTGTTTAATAATTTGTCGTTGTGTTTAATAATTTGTTGTTGTGTTTAATAATTTGTCGTTGTGTTTTATAATTTGTCGTTGTGTTTTATAATTTGTCGTTGTGTTTAATAATTTGTCGTTGTGTTTTATAATTTGTCGTTGTGTTTAATAATTTGTTGTTGTGTTTTATAATTTGTCATTTTGTTTAATAATTTGTTGTTGTGTTTTATAATTTGTCGTTGTGTTTTATAATTTGTCGTTGTGTTTAATAATTTGTTGTTGTGTTTTATAATTTGTCGTTGTGTTTTATAATTTGTCGTTGTGTTTAATAATTTGTTGTTGTGTTTTATAATTTGTCGTTGGGTTTTATAATTTGTTGTTGTGTTTAGTAATTTGTTGTTGTGTTTTATAATTTGTCGTTGTGTTTAATAATTTGTTGTTGTGTTTTATAATTTGTTGTTGTGTTTAATAATTTGTCGTTGTGTTTAATAATTTGTCGTTGTGTTTAATAATTTGTTGTTGTGTTTAATAATTTGTCGTTGTGTTTAATAATTTGTCGTTGTGTTTAATAATTTGTCGTTGTGTTTAATAATTTGTCGTTGTGTTTAATAATTTGTCGTTGTGTTTAATAATTTGTCGTTGTGTTTTATAATTTGTCGTTGTGTTTAATACTTTCATGTTAAAGGTGTGACACGGACCTTCCAGCAGCACGGCCACCAGCGGCGTGCGGTCGCTGTTCTTGGTCTGCTGCACCAACAGTTCACCGTCGCCGAGCACGTGAGCCACAGGGTCGCCCCACTTGATGATGCCGTTCATGATGTAGCTGGTGTAGTCCTCCTGGTTGGTGCCGAAGGCCTGCAGAGGGTGAGACGCGGCGGGTGAGACGCCACGGGCGGCGGGTGAGACGCCACGGGCGGCGGGTGAGACGCCACGGGCGGCGGCGGCGGCGCCGAACACTTACGGGCTTGATGTCGTTGTTGAGCGAGCCCAAGAAGTCGCTGCGGGTGACCTGCAGCTTCTCCGCCCGCTCCATGTCCACCTCCACCGTGGAGGTCGCCTGCAGGAGAAACGCTGGGGTCAGCATGTGCGAGGACGCCCGCTGACCTTCGTGACCTGACCTTGATGTGGCGGTTCATGGCGGTGGACTGGGCGGCGCGCACCAGCCCCTCCAGCTCGGCGCCGCTGTAGTTCTTGGTCTCGCTGGCGAGCTCCTTGATCTCCACGTCTGGGGCCAGAAGGTTGAAGCTGCGCATCTTGTTGGTGTGGATCTGAAGGATCTGCACACGGCCCTTCTCGTCCGGCAGACCTGCAGGGGACAACTGTCACATGACCTGTCAATCAACCCCCCCCCACCTGTCAATCACTAGAATATTGATGTTGAAAGTATGAACTTGTCTTTATAAACAAAACATGTTAACAAATGTGTTTATTGAAAGATTATATTTGAAATAATTTAATTTCTATATTTAATTGTTTATTATTAGTATTTATACAAACATTTAATAAAGATTTAAATGACAATTTATTGTAAAATATGTGTTTATTGATAAGATTACATTTGAAATAATTTAATTTCTAAAAATTAAATGTTCAAAATTAAATATTTTCTCAAGTATAGTCTTTTTAATTCAATATAAATGTTGCTATAATAGAGTCTCCAGACTAAACCAACAGAGCTCAGAGCTACTGATCAAACCTTCGAACGATCATGTGACTCACAGACGATCACATTACGACTGATATTAATAACATTTCAATATACATCTTTTTTATTTTTACTTTCCAATTATTGAATTTATTTAAATTAAATGTTAATTCATTTAAATCAACAGGTTCGACAATGAATTGAATATTCTGACGTCACTGATGACGTCAACTCGACTAGGAGCGAAGCGAAGATTCTCAAACATCTGAAGGAACAAAGAGTTCTTTTTTCAAACTTCCTTCAAAACACTGACCCCTGCTGGTCACACCTGGAAATGTTCCTGAACTAGCTCGTGACGTCACAAGTGATCACGAAAAGAAAAAAACTCACCGATTTCCATCTTCACCTCGAACCTGCCGGGCCTCATGAGGGCGTCATCGATCAGGTCAGGCCTGTTGGTCATACCTGGGGGGGGGGGGGGCGGAGAGAGAGAGGGAGAGAGAGAGAGGGGGAGAGAGAGTGGGAGAGAGAGGGGGAGAGAGAGAAAGAGATGGAGAGAGAGAGAGAGGGGAAGAGAGAGAAAGAGATGGAGAGAGAGAGAGGGGGAGAGAGAGCGGGAGAGAGAAAGAGATGGAGAGAGAGAGAGGGGGGAAGAGAGAGAAAGAGATGGAGAGAGAGAGAGGGGGAGAGAGAGAAAGAGATGGAGAGAGAGAGAGGGGGAGAGAGAGGGGGAGAGAGAAAGAGATGGAGAGAGAGAGAGGGAGAGAGAGAGAGGGAGAGAGAGTGGGAGAGAGAGGGGGAGAGAGAGAAAGAGATGGAGAGAGAGAGAGGGGAAGAGAGAGAAAGAGATGGAGAGAGAGAGGGGGAGAGAGAGAGAGGGAGAGAGAGTGGGAGAGAGAGGGGGAGAGAGAGAAAGAGATGGAGAGAGAGAGAGGGAGAGAGAGAGAGAGGGAGAGAGAGTGGGAGAGAGAGGGGGAGAGAGAGAAAGAGATGGAGAGAGAGAGAGAGGGGAAGAGAGAGAAAGAGATGGAGAGAGGGAGAGAGAGAGAGAGGGAGAGAGAGTGGGAGAGAGAGGGGGAGAGAGAGAAAGAGATGGAGAGAGAGAGAGAGGGGAAGAGAGAGAAAGAGATGGAGAGAGAGGGGAAGAGAGAGAAAGAGATGGAGAGAGAGAGAGGGGGAGAGAGAGGGGGAGAGAGAAAGAGATGGAGAGAGAGAGAGGGGGAGAGAGAGTGGGAGAGAGAGGGGGAGAGAGAGAAAGAGATGGAGAGAGAGAGAGAGGGGAAGAGAGAGAAAGAGATGGAGAGAGAGAGAGGGGGAGAGAGAGCGGGAGAGAGAAAGAGATGGAGAGAGAGAGAGGGGGGAAGAGAGAGAAAGAGATGGAGAGAGAGAGAGGGGGAGAGAGAGAAAGAGATGGAGAGAGAGAGAGGGGGAGAGAGAAAGAGATGGAGAGAGAGAGAGGGAGAGAGAGAGAGGGAGAGAGAGTGGGAGAGAGAGGGAGAGAGAGAGAAAGAGATGGAGAGAGAGAGAGAGGGGAAGAGAGAGAAAGAGATGGAGAGAGAGAGGGGGAGAGAGAGAGAGGGAGAGAGAGTGGGAGAGAGAGGGGGAGAGAGAGAAAGAGATGGAGAGAGAGAGAGGGAGAGAGAGAGAGAGGGAGAGAGAGTGGGAGAGAGAGGGGGAGAGAGAGAAAGAGATGGAGAGAGAGAGAGAGGGGAAGAGAGAGAAAGAGATGGAGAGAGGGAGAGAGAGAGAGAGGGAGAGAGAGTGGGAGAGAGAGGGGGAGAGAGAGAAAGAGATGGAGAGAGAGAGAGAGGGGAAGAGAGAGAAAGAGATGGAGAGAGAGAGGGGGAGAGAGAGAGAGGGAGAGAGAGTGGGAGAGAGAGGGGGAGAGAGAGAAAGAGATGGAGAGAGAGAGAGGGAGAGAGAGAGAGAGGGAGAGAGAGTGGGAGAGAGAGGGGGAGAGAGAGAAAGAGATGGAGAGAGAGAGAGAGGGGAAGAGAGAGAAAGAGATGGAGAGAGGGAGAGAGAGAGAGAGGGAGAGAGAGTGGGAGAGAGAGGGGAGAGAGAGAAAGAGATGGAGAGAGAGGAGAGGGGAAGAGAGAGAAAGAGATGGAGAGAGAGGGGAAGAGAGAGAAAGAGATGGAGAGAGAGGGGGAGAAGAAAGAGATGGAGAGAGAGAGAGAGAGAGAGTTTAATATAAATAATGTCATAATATTTTTCATTTTTTTAAGAACATTTCAATCTTTATTTAAAAACTTCAAATGAAAAAATAATTGAGTAAAAAAATAATTATTTTTATTTAAAAATACATTTATTTAGCAAATATTCACATAATAATTGAATGATTTAAAAAGATTAAACCATTAAAACAATCCTATTAAAAAGGTTCATTTTAATATATTTATAAATATATTAAAAGGTTCATTTAATATATTTTTATTCATAAATAAATTAAAAGGTTCATGTTAATATATTTATAAATATATTAACATGAACCTTTTTAATATATGTATATTTATAAATATATTAAAAGGTTCATGTTAATATATTTATAAATATAAATATATTAAAAGGTTCATTTTAATATATTTTTATTCATAAATAAATTAAAAGGTTCATGTTAATATATTTATAAATATACATATATTAAAAGGTTCATGTTAATATATGTATATTTATAAATTAATTGATTGTATTTGAAACTCTAGTACAAGAATGGTTACAGAAATGATTGAAAGGAGTCACGACTCACCGATGACCAGGATGTTGTTGAGCTGCTCCACGCCGTCGATCTTGGACAGCAGCTGGTTCACCACGGTGTCATGAACGCCGGTGCTGCTGGCGCCTGTTCCTCGCTGCTTGCAGATGGCGTCCAGCTCGTCGAAGATGATGATGTGGAGGCCGCTGTTGGCTCCCAGCTGAGGACGAGAGGAGACAGGTCAGTGAGGACAGGTCAGTGAGGTCAGGTCAGTGAGGTCAGGTCAGTGAGGACAGGTCAGTGAAGACAGGTCAGTAAGGTCAGTGAGGTCAGTGAGGTCAGTGAGGTCAGTGAGGTCAGTTCAGTGAGGACAGGTCAGTGAGGACAGTGAGGTCAGTGAGGACAGGTCAGTGAGGTCAGTTAGGTCAGTGAGGTCAGTGAGGTCAGTGAGGTCAGTTCAGTGAGGACAGTGAGGTCAGGTCAGTGAGGTCAGTGAGGTCAGTTCAGTGAGGACAGGTCAGTGAGGTCAGGTCAGTGAGGACAGTGAGGTCAGTGAGGACAGGTCAGTGAAGTCAGTGAGGTCAGTGAGGTCAGTGAGGTCAGTGAGGTCAGTGAGGTTAGTGAGGTCAGTTCAGTGAAGACAGGTCAGTGAGGTCAGTGAAGACAGGTCAGTGAGGTCAGTGAGGTCAGTGAGGTCAGTTCAGTGAAGACAGGTCAGTGAGGTCAGTGAGGTCAGTGAGGTCAGTGAGGTCAGTTCAGTGAAGACAGGTCAGTGAGGTCAGTGAGGTCAGTTCAGTGAAGACAGGTCAGTGAGGTCAGTGAGGTCAGGTCTCTCACCCTCTTCTGCTCCTCCTCGGCCTCAGCGAACAGTTTCCGGATGTTGGCCTCAGACTCTCCGACGTACTTGTTGAGGATCTCGGGTCCGTTGACGATCTTGGGCTCGCGAGCGTTGAGCATCGTCCCGATCTGTCTCGCCATCAGAGTCTTACCACAGCCTGGGGGTCCGAAGAGAAGGATCCCCTTCACGTGCTTGCAGCCTGGACACACAAGAGTGGTGCGTTCAGGTGCACGCTGAGAGAGTGGTGCGATCAGGTGCACGCTGAGAGAGTGATGCGTTCAGGTGCACACTGAGAGAGTGGTGCATTCAGGTGCACACTGAGAGAGTGGTGCATTCAGGTGCACGCTGAGAGAGTGATGCGTTCAGGTGCACACTGAGAGAGTGGTGCATTCAGGTGCACGCTGAGAGAGTGGTGCGTTCAGGTGCACGCTGAGAGAGTGGTGCGTTCAGGTGCACGCTGAGAGAGTGATGCGTTCAGATGCACGCTGAGAGAGTGGTGCGTTCAGGTGCATCGACAAATAATCATAATGTGCTTTTTAAAAGGAGGTTTTTACGAAAACATTTATTTTAAAAACTTGTTTCATTAATTCACACAAAACACACACAAACAAACACACACAGAAAGAGACACATAAACAGAACATGACACATGGACAAAGAAAGAGACAAACAAAAAAACACACACACACACACAAACTCACAAAGAGACACACACAGACATACACAAGACAAAGAGACACACACAAACACACACTGAAAAACAATTGAATTCATGTTTATTTGATCATAACTAGATGATGTTGTTTGTTTGTTTTAAACCTTCTAAATAAACAACATAATTTCAGAAACAGATGTTTACAAACAACACTAGTTATAGTTAGTTAGTATAGACCTAGTATGGATAGTTATTTCTCACCCATCTGCTCCACGATAACTAGTTATAGTTAGTTAGTATAGATCTAGTATAGATAGTTATCTCTCACCCATCTGCTCCATGATAACTAGTTATAGTTAGTTAGTATAGACCTAGTACAGATAGTTATCTCTCACCCATCTGCTCCACGATAACTAGTTATAGTTAGTTAGTATAGACCTAGTACAGATAATTATCTCTCACCCATCTGCGCCACGATAACTAGTTATAGTTAGTTAGTATCGATCTAGTACAGATAGTTATCTCTCACCCATCTGCTCCACGATAACTAGTTATAGTTAGTTAGTATAGACCTAGTACAGATAATTATCTCTCACCCATCTGCTCCACGATAACTAGTTATAGTTAGTTAGTATAGACCTAGTACAGATAATTATCTCTCACCCATCTGCTCCACGATAACTAGTTATAGTTAGTTAGTATAGACCTAGTACAGATAATTATCTCTCACCCATCTGCTCCACGATAACTAGTTATAGTTAGTTAGTATCGATCTAGTTTAGATAGTTATCTCTCACCCATCTGCTCCACGATAACTAGTTATAGTTAGTACGTATAGACTAGTACAGATAGTTATCTCTCACCCATCTGCTCCACGATAACTAGTTATAGTTAGTTAGTATAGACCTAGTACAGATAATTATCTCTCACCCATCTGCTCCACGATAACTAGTTATAGTTAGTTAGTATAGACCTAGTACAGACAATTATCTCTCACCCATCTGCTCCACGAAAACTAGTTATAGTTAGTTAGTATAGACCTAGTACAGATAATTATCTCTCACCCATCTGCTCCACGATAACTAGTTATAGTTAGTTAGTATAGACCTAGTACAGATAATTATCTCTCACCCATCTGCTCCACGATAACTAGTTATAGTTAGTTAGTATAGACCTAGTACAGATAATTATCTCTCACCCATCTGCTCCACGATAAGTAGTTATAGTTAGTTAGTATAGACCTAGTACAGATAATTATCTCTCACCCATCTGCTCCACGATAACTAGTTATAGTTAGTTAGTATAGACCTAGTACAGATAATTATCCCTCACCCATCTGCTCCACGATAACTAGTTATAGTTAGTTAGTATAGACCTAGTACAGATAATTATCTCTCACCCATCTGCTCCACGATAACTAGTTATAGTTAGTTAGTATAGACCTAGTACAGATAATTATCTCTCACCCATCTGCTCCACGATAACTAGTTATAGTTAGTTAGTATAGACCTAGTACAGATAATTATCTCTCACCCATCTGCTCCACGATAACTAGTTATAGTTAGTTAGTATAGACCTAGTACAGATAATTATCTCTCACCCATCTGCTCCACGATAACTAGTTATAGTTAGTTAGTATAGACCTAGTACAGATAATTATCTCTCACCCATCTGCTCCACGATAACTAGTTATAGTTAGTTAGTATAGACCTAGTACAGATAATTATCTCTCACCCATCTGCTCCACGATAACTAGTTATAGTTAGTTAGTATAGACCTAGTACAGATAATTATCTCTCACCCATCTGCTCCACGATAACTAGTTATAGTTAGTTAGTATAGACCTAGTACAGATAATTATCTCTCACCCATCTGCTCCACGATAACTAGTTATAGTTAGTTAGTATAGACCTAGTACAGATAATTATCTCTCACCCATCTGCTCCACGATAACTAGTTATAGTTAGTTAGTATAGACCTAGTACAGATAATTATCTCTCACCCATCTGCTCCACGATAACTAGTTATAGTTAGTTAGTATAGACCTAGTACAGATAATTATCTCTCACCCATCTGCTCCACGATAACTAGTTATAGTTAGTTAGTATAGACCTAGTACAGATAATTATCTCTCACCCATCTGCTCCACGATAACTAGTTATAGTTAGTACGTATAGACCTAGTACAGATAGTTATCTCTCACCCATCTGCTCCACGATAACTAGTTATAGTTAGTTAGTATAGACCTAGTACAGATAATTATCTCTCACCCATCTGCTCCACGATAACTAGTTATAGTTAGTTAGTATAGACCTAGTACAGATAATTATCTCTCACCCATCTGCTCCACGATAACTAGTTATAGTTAGTTAGTATAGACCTAGTACAGATAATTATCTCTCACCCATCTGCTCCATGATAACTAGTTATAGTTAGTTAGTATAGACCTAGTACAGATAGTTATCTCTCACCCATCTGCTCCACGATAACTAGTTATAGTTAGTTAGTATAGACCTAGTACAGATAATTATCTCTCACCCATCTGCGCCACGATAACTAGTTATAGTTAGTTAGTATCGATCTAGTACAGATAGTTATCTCTCACCCATCTGCTCCACGATAACTAGTTATAGTTAGTTAGTATAGACCTAGTACAGATAATTATCTCTCACCCATCTGCTCCACGATAACTAGTTATAGTTAGTTAGTATAGACCTAGTACAGATAATTATCTCTCACCCATCTGCTCCACGATAACTAGTTATAGTTAGTTAGTATAGACCTAGTACAGATAATTATCTCTCACCCATCTGCTCCACGATAACTAGTTATAGTTAGTTAGTATCGATCTAGTTTAGATAGTTATCTCTCACCCATCTGCTCCACGATAACTAGTTATAGTTAGTACGTATAGACTAGTACAGATAGTTATCTCTCACCCATCTGCTCCACGATAACTAGTTATAGTTAGTTAGTATAGACCTAGTACAGATAATTATCTCTCACCCATCTGCTCCACGATAACTAGTTATAGTTAGTTAGTATAGACCTAGTACAGACAATTATCTCTCACCCATCTGCTCCACGAAAACTAGTTATAGTTAGTTAGTATAGACCTAGTACAGATAATTATCTCTCACCCATCTGCTCCACGATAACTAGTTATAGTTAGTTAGTATAGACCTAGTACAGATAATTATCTCTCACCCATCTGCTCCACGATAACTAGTTATAGTTAGTTAGTATAGACCTAGTACAGATAATTATCTCTCACCCATCTGCTCCACGATAAGTAGTTATAGTTAGTTAGTATAGACCTAGTACAGATAATTATCTCTCACCCATCTGCTCCACGATAACTAGTTATAGTTAGTTAGTATAGACCTAGTACAGATAATTATCCCTCACCCATCTGCTCCACGATAACTAGTTATAGTTAGTTAGTATAGACCTAGTACAGATAATTATCTCTCACCCATCTGCTCCACGATAACTAGTTATAGTTAGTTAGTATAGACCTAGTACAGATAATTATCTCTCACCCATCTGCTCCACGATAACTAGTTATAGTTAGTTAGTATAGACCTAGTACAGATAATTATCTCTCACCCATCTGCTCCACGATAACTAGTTATAGTTAGTTAGTATAGACCTAGTACAGATAATTATCTCTCACCCATCTGCTCCACGATAACTAGTTATAGTTAGTTAGTATAGACCTAGTACAGATAATTATCTCTCACCCATCTGCTCCACGATAACTAGTTATAGTTAGTTAGTATAGACCTAGTACAGATAATTATCTCTCACCCATCTGCTCCACGATAACTAGTTATAGTTAGTTAGTATAGACCTAGTACAGATAATTATCTCTCACCCATCTGCTCCACGATAACTAGTTATAGTTAGTTAGTATAGACCTAGTACAGATAATTATCTCTCACCCATCTGCTCCACGATAACTAGTTATAGTTAGTTAGTATAGACCTAGTACAGATAATTATCTCTCACCCATCTGCTCCACGATAACTAGTTATAGTTAGTTAGTATAGACCTAGTACAGATAATTATCTCTCACCCATCTGCTCCACGATAACTAGTTATAGTTAGTTAGTATAGACCTAGTACAGATAATTATCTCTCACCCATCTGCTCCACGATAACTAGTTATAGTTAGTTAGTATAGACCTAGTACAGATAATTATCTCTCACCCATCTGCTCCACGATAACTAGTTATAGTTAGTACGTATAGACCTAGTACAGATAGTTATCTCTCACCCATCTGCTCCACGATAACTAGTTATAGTTAGTTAGTATAGACCTAGTACAGATAATTATCTCTCACCCATCTGCTCCACGATAACTAGTTATAGTTAGTTAGTATAGACCTAGTACAGATAATTATCTCTCACCCATCTGCTCCACGATAACTAGTTATAGTTAGTTAGTATAGACCTAGTACAGATAATTATCTCTCACCCATCTGCTCCACGATAACTAGTTATAGTTAGTTAGTATAGACCTAGTACAGATAATTATCTCTCACCCATCTGCTCCACGATAACTAGTTATAGTTAGTTAGTATAGACCTAGTACAGATAATTATCTCTCACCCATCTGCTCCACGATAACTAGTTATAGTTAGTTAGTATAGACCTAGTACAGATAATTATCTCTCACCCATCTGCTCCACGATAACTAGTTATAGTTAGTTAGTATAGACCTAGTACAGATAATTATCTCTCACCCATCTGCTCCACGATAACTAGTTATAGTTAGTACGTATAGACCTAGTACAGATAATTATCTCTCACCCATCTGCTCCACGATAACTAGTTATAGTTAGTACGTATAGACCTAGTACAGATAATTATCTCTCACCCATCTGCTCCACGATAACTAGTTATAGTTAGTTAGTATAGACCTAGTACAGATAATTATCTCTCACCCATCTGCTCCACGATAACTAGTTATAGTTAGTTAGTATAGACCTAGTACAGATAATTATCTCTCACCCATCTGCTCCACGATAACTAGTTATAGTTAGTTAGTATAGACCTAGTACAGATAATTATCTCTCACCCATCTGCTCCACGATAACTAGTTATAGTTAGTTAGTATAGACCTAGTACAGATAATTATCTCTCACCCATCTGCTCCACGATAACTAGTTATAGTTAGTTAGTATAGACCTAGTACAGATAATTATCTCTCACCCATCTGCTCCACGATAACTAGTTATAGTTAGTACGTATAGACCTAGTACAGATAGTTATCTCTCACCCATCTGCTCCACGATAACTAGTTATAGTTAGTTAGTATAGACCTAGTACAGATAATTATCTCTCACCCATCTGCTCCACGATAACTAGTTATAGTTAGTTAGTATAGACCTAGTACAGATAATTATCTCTCACCCATCTGCTCCACGATAACTAGTTATAGTTAGTTAGTATAGACCTAGTACAGATAATTATCTCTCACCCATCTGCTCCACGATAACTAGTTATAGTTAGTTAGTATAGACCTAGTACAGATAATTATCTCTCACCCATCTGCTCCACGATAACTAGTTATAGTTAGTTAGTATAGACCTAGTACAGATAATTATCTCTCACCCATCTGCTCCACGATAACTAGTTATAGTTAGTTAGTATAGACCTAGTACAGATAATTATCTCTCACCCATCTGCTCCACGATAACTAGTTATAGTTAGTTAGTATAGACCTAGTACAGATAATTATCTCTCACCCATCTGCTCCACGATAACTAGTTATAGTTAGTTAGTATAGACCTAGTACAGATAATTATCTCTCACCCATCTGCTCCACGATAACTAGTTATAGTTAGTACGTATAGACCTAGTACAGATAATTATCTCTCACCCATCTGCTCCACGATAACTAGTTATAGTTAGTACGTATAGACCTAGTACAGATAATTATCTCTCACCCATCTGCTCCACGATAACTAGTTATAGTTAGTTAGTATAGACCTAGTACAGATAATTATCTCTCACCCATCTGCTCCACGATAACTAGTTATAGTTAGTTAGTATAGACCTAGTACAGATAATTATCTCTCACCCATCTGCTCCACGATAACTAGTTATAGTTAGTTAGTATAGACCTAGTACAGATAATTATCTCTCACCCATCTGCTCCACGATAACTAGTTATAGTTAGTTAGTATAGACCTAGTACAGATAATTATCTCTCACCCATCTGCTCCACGATAACTAGTTATAGTTAGTTAGTATAGACCTAGTACAGATAATCATCTCTCACCCATCTGCTCCACGATAACTAGTTATAGTTAGTTAGTATAGACCTAGTACAGATAATCATCTCTCACCCATCTGCTCCACGATAACTAGTTATAGTTAGTTAGTATAGACCTAGTACAGATAATTATCTCTCACCCATCTGCTCCACGATAACTAGTTATAGTTAGTTAGTATAGACCTAGTACAGATAATTATCTCTCACCCATCTGCTCCACGATAACTAGTTATAGTTAGTTAGTATAGACCTAGTACAGATAATCATCTCTCACCCATCTGCTCCACGATGTCTGGAGGAAACACTCGGGAAGCGAACGCTCGGCGGAAGATGGCGGAGAATTCCTTGTCCAGACCCCCGATGCCCATCTTCTCAAAGTTCCAGTCGGGGTTGATGATGCTCTGGCGCGCCTCCTTGGTCTTCGCCTTCCCTGGACACGCATGTTTTAAACGTGTTTTAAACGTTTTTTAAACATAGTTTTAGCTTCGATTCGAGGTCAAACATCAAACTGTGCCGCCCTCGAGTGGACACCGGTGGAAGCGCAGCAAGGACGTACCCACGAGCGTCAGAGACGAACTCTCCGCCTTCTCGAAGACCACCTGACTGTTGCCGATCATCAGGCCGACGTCGATCTGAGGAGAGAGAGGGTCCCGTCAGCGCGTCCATCAGGGTTGATTGACAGGTGCGGCACCTTCTGCTGCTTCTTCCCGGAGCCCGGCTCGCCCTTCAGGATGCTGGCGTCCATGGCCTCGATGTCCTTCACCATCAGACCGAACATCTTGTCGCAGAAGCTGAAGACCAGCTGCGAGACCAGAGCGTGAGCGACCATGACCGTGACCACGAGCACGACCGCGACCGTGACCGCGAGCACGACGGGCGCCACACTGACCTGCTGCGTGACGGAGAACGACTGGCTGTTGAACTGCTGGATGAACTCGGCGGCCATCTTGTCCGAGTCGTAGGGGGACGAGTCGGTGCTCTTCTTCTGCAGGAAGTCGATCTCGATGGTCATGGCGCCGATGCACTGCTTGGACTTGTCGAAGTTGTAGTTGGCCACTGAGGACAGGTTTGATTGACAGCTGTCAGCGACCCATCGAGTTTCCCGTCGACGAGTTGAGACGCGGCGTTCTTACCTTCTACTTCCTGTCCGATGGAAATCCCCGCCCACTTCCTCTGCAGAGAGACACGGTTACGGTCATGTGACCAGGCGTGAGTGTGAGTGTGTGTGTGCGCGTGTGTGTGTGTGTGCGTGTGTACCTGCGGCAGGTTGAAGGCGATGGTCCCGGGGGGGACGGTGTTGTGCGTCTTGACTGTGAACACAAACTTGTGGTTTGGTGTCGTCTTGACCAACACGTGGCTGCAACACAAAAAACACACAACATGGTTCAGTGTTGTCGACATTCACGCGTGTAGAGACGCACACTCGTAAAAAGTGTAGACGCACAAACGCACACACAGAAACAAAAGCCCCGTTCAGACACACAAACAAAGAGACACATACATGCTCACACAAACACACAGAAAAAGAGACACACACACATTTTGACACAGATGCACCCACAGACACACAAACACACACACAAATAGACAGACCCTCACAAAAACACACATGGACAAAGACACACAAACTAACTTACAAAGAGACACACCAACTAACTTACAAAGAGACACACCAACTAACTTACAAAGCGACACACAAACTAACTTACAAAGAGACACAAAATAACTTACAAAGAGACACACCAACTAACTTACAAAGAGACACACCAACTAACTTACAAAGAGACACACCAACTAACTTACAAAGAGACACACCAACTAACTTACAAAGCGACACACAAACTAACTTACAAAGAGACACAAAATAACTTTCAAAGAGACACACAAACACACTTACAAAGAGACACACAAACTAACTTACAAAGAGACACACAAACACACTTACAAAGAGACACACAAACACACTTACAAAGAGACACACAAACACACTTACAAAGAGACACACTAACAAAGAGACACACAAACACAATTACAAAGAGACACACAAACTAACTTACAAAGAGACACACAAACACACTTACAAAGAGACACACAAACACACTTACAAAGAGACACACAAACACACTAACAAAGAGACACACAAACACAATTACAAAGAGACACACAAACTAACTTACAAAGAGACACACAAACACACTTACAAAGAGACACACAAACACACTTACAATGAGACACACAAACTAACTTACAAAGAGACACACAAACACACTTACAAAGAGACACACAAACTAACTTACAAAGAGACACACAAAATAACTTACAAAGAGACACACAAACAAACTTACAAAGAGACACACAAACACACTAACAAAGAGACACACAAACACAATTACAAAGAGACACACAAACTAACTTACAAAGAGACACACAAAATAACTTACAAAGAGACACACAAACACACTTACAAAGAGACACACAAACACACTTACATAGAGACACACAAACTAACTTACAAAGAGACACACAAACACACTTAAAAAGAGACACACAAACTAACTTACAAAGAGACACACAAACACACTTAAAAAGAGACACACAAACACACTTACAAAGAGACACACAAACACACTAACAAAGAGACACACGTAGAAAACACACACAGACAAAGTGGTTGCCTGGAGACTTGATCAGCGTTGCCATGGTGATGACATAATGTGATTTTTATACATTTATAATGAATGAATGAATGAAGATTATTATTATTATTGGTTTAGAGGTGTGAGTGTGTATATTAGTGTTTGTGTATATGAGTTTGCGTGTGAGTGTGAGTGTGAGTGTGAGTGTGTGTGTGTGTGTGTGTGTGTGTGTGTGTGTGTGTGTGTGTGTGTGTGTGTGTAGACTCACCATCCAGACTGAAGATCTTTCTCACTCACAACTGCACAATTAGTCCGTGACAGCTCGTCTGTTGGGCATCGGCCCGCTTGCATGGTCTGTGGGAGGAGGAGGAGGAGGAGGAGGAGGTGAAGACAGGAGGAAGAAAAAGAGGTTTAGAAGGAGGAGGAGGTGAAGACAGGAGTAGGAGGAGGAGGAGGTGAAGAAAGAGTTGAATACAGGAGGAGGTGAAGACAGGAGGAGGAAGAGCAGGTGAAGAAAGAGGTAAAGACAGGGGGAGGTGAAGACAGGAGGAAGAGGAGGAGGTGAAGACAGGAGGAGGAGGTGAAGACAGGAGGAGGTGAAGACAGGAGGAGGAAGAGCAGGTGAAGAAAGAGGTAAAGACAGGAGGAGGTGAAGACAGGAGGAAGAGGAGGAGGAGGAGGTGAAGACAGGAGGAGGAGGTGAAGAAAGAGGTGAAGACAGGAGGAAGAGGAGGAGGAGGAGGTGAAGACAGGAGGAGGAGGTGAAGAAAGAGGTGAAGACAGAGTCAGTTTGCTGAACATGTTAATGGTCCAGTGAAGTTGAGTCCGGTGGTCATAATATTCTGGCAGACTATGTTGTATTCAATGTAGCCATGAGCACGACGATGAGACACGCCTGGTTATTGAACTAGCATGTTAGCTAAAGCTAAAGCTACTGCAACTCTCAACCATCGTGAGGTCAGTGTGTAGACCTGTGTACGGTTGTCATCGCCTCATCAAGTACACAACAGTAACACAACGACGACAACTTAACGACGTCTCTGATCGAGTTATAAAGACGGTTTTCAAACGTAGCCATCAGCGCAGCATTTGAAGAGACCGACCTTGAGCTGAACCATCATCTGACAGAGGAACACGTCGGTGCCAGGAGGAGGCGGTTGCTATGGCAACTGCATTAATGGATCCATAACCAGGCTTCAGTGGTTTGTGTTCTAATGAGGACAAGAAGTGTGTGTTGTGCACACGAGTCTCTTCATCACTGGATCATGTGATCACAACAATTATATACACAGTATATATAAATATAATATTTGTATTTGCTGAAACGTTTACGATCCTGTGAACGTTTTAATTATTTATAAAATCTAACACTTTCACTGTTTTTTTTTATTGAATTATGAGAAAGAAAACTTTTAGAAAATCCATGTTTTCTTTGCTAATCAAAGACT